>NC_050580.1:262442497-262597497 GCF_011100635.1 Trichosurus vulpecula | reverse complement strand
CTCCTCTAATTGTATATGGACGTGACCAGTGACTTAGGGGAGTAATAAGGACCCTTAACAGAGTCCTGAAATTTTTGCACTTTAAAACAATACTGAAGAAGAATACTGAAGAAATGCTGAGCCTTGTTTGTTTTAATTTGCAATTTGATAGACCAACCACAATTCTGCCACGTGGCTTTAGTTGTGATTCTTTGTGAAAGCTACCGGAAATGACAACGTCAAATACTCCTTAGGAGCCCCTTGGGATGAGGACAGGTGTCCTAACTCTGCCCTGGTTAATTAGCTGAGGATGGTCAGCAAGTACTGCACAAGTTTATAAAGTTAAACTGAACCATGAACTATGAACTGTAATTGTATCTCTTCAACTTTCAAAGAGCGTCCCCCCCCCCCCCCAGTCTAGAACTCAGAGCGCCAGGAGCATTTCCCCAACCCCATCAGAAGTGGGAGTTAAGGAACGTGTTCTGGCCTGAGAAGTATCTGGCTTTGTCGCTCTTGTTTTGAATTACTCTATATCTTTCTCTCAGCACAGTGAAAGCAGAGTTAGGCCCCAGAAGTGGCAGCACCCACTGTGCTCGTGCTATGTACGAGCCCCCTGCAGCCTCTTGCAAAGTGAAACAGGCCTGCCATAGTGGGGCAAAGGCAGGCTGTCCAGTGGAAGCACGACAGTACAGCAACACACTGTGACAGTATGTAGCAGGAAAGCTTAGAAAAGCCCTAGTGGTAGGGGCCATTTTATCCTCGCCCACTGGGAAGCAGTTGACCTTGACACAGTGGGCATAGGGCAGGTAGGTAAGCCGCAGTGGCAGTAGACACCACCTGGAAGGCATGTGTGTGAGGGTAGGCTAACCCCAGCAGGGAAAGCCCAGTGGAAGAAGCCTGGACTCTCTGTGTTCAGTGGGAAAGGGCATGGGCATTGTAGCATACTGTTTAAAAATGATTGACCTCTCCACATTTATCACTGCCATTACCACATGCCAACATAACAACAGTGATTTTTGTTCTTCAGTGCCTCTCCTAAAGCATGACTTTATGGGAAAGAACTTAACTTTATTGCAACAAGGAAGGAGGTGAAGGTATGTCAACAGCCTATATCCACTAATGGGGCAGTATAATGGCAAGCAAAGTGGGAGCCTGTGCTAGCAGCCCTCTTGCGTGCTGGTGTTATTGGCCTTACACCTCCACGGCAGCTGCAAGACATCCAAGCAGCATTTTCCAATAGGTAGCTGGAGAATTGCAGGTAAAGTTCTGCTACAAAGGCAAGACTTTAAGTAGAAATAGAAGTGTGATTACATTTTGTCATTAATCTCTTTATAATTATTTAGTATGTGAGTTTCCATTGTCTTCTTTGATCAAAGCATTCTCAGTTCACACAATGATGCCAATATAAGCAATTTAGAAGGAGTAATCCCTTTTACACTTAAAAAAATCAATTCATATAACATTTAAAAAGCACCAAGGCACTGTTAGATGTTGAGCAGAAAAGGATGATGCCTTTGGCATTAAGGAGCTTGCAGCCTACTGGAGGCAGGGTCAGGGAGAGGAAACATGTAGACCAATAAGCATGAAACAAAATAGAATTGTAACGTAGCCCCCTCGCACCTCTCCAGTTTTCTTACACCTTACTCCCCCACACGTTTTTATGCATTGACACTGGCCTCCTGATTCTTCTATGAATCAGACACTGTGTCGCTTGGATCAGGCATTTTCTCTGACTATCCCCCAGGCCTGGAATGTCCCCCTTCTCCGCTCTAACTACTGACCTCCCTGGCTTCTGTTAAGCCATCTTTCCTAACTCCTCTTAATTCTAGTACCTTCCCTCTTTTAATTACTTTGTACATATCATTTATATATCTTGCTTTGTATATATTTGTTTGCATGTTTCCCCCTCCCCCCCATCAAAGTGTAAGCTCCTAGAGGGAAGAGATTGTCTTTTGCCTCTTTGTATTTTCAGAGTTTAGCACAGTGCCTGGTGTGCAGTAAGTGCTTAATAAATGTCCGTTGATTGATTGAATGAAGTTCATTACAAAGAATTTGCTGTCAGAGTATAAAAGAAGGAGTGAGGGGTTTTTAAAGTAGCAGAGAATTAAGTAAAGGTTTCATGGGAGAGGTAGTATCTGCGTTGGACCTTAAGGTTTGGGTAGAATTTGACTCATTGGGTTTTTGGAGCAAGAAGGATGTTCCTGATACAGGAAACTGTGACATAGCATAGAAGTTGCAGAGAAAAGGACGTGTTTGGTGAATAGCAAATAGTCTAATTTGCTTCCTTGGAGGGTCAGCTCAAGTGTCATGTCTTAAGGGAAGCAATATTCCCTGAACACCTTAGTGGTATTCCCTACCTCAAATCCTCTTATATTTGCTTACTCACCATACTTCCCAGGAAAACATATCAGTAGTCAACAAGCATGTATTCAGCTTTTAGTGTGTGCCAAGCATATGGACCTATGGGGCAAGGGAAAGACACAGTCTTTAACCTCAAGGAGTTCATGTTTGAATAGAAGAGATGCTATGTAAATAATTGGGTATATACAGAGTAAATGGAAGACAATCCGAGGAGAAGGATAGTGCAAGCATCTGGAGGGAGAGGAAAGGCCTCCCACAGAAGGTCTGTGCTGGATCTTAAATGAGACCAAAGACATCCCTAAAACCTAGTATGGAACCATAAAAATTTTAGGCACTAAATAAAGGCTCATTTCATTGCATTGCATTAAGTTGAATGAATTCAGTTTCAGTTGAGTTGAAACATAGAGTAGATGAAAAATAATAAGGTTGGATAACGCTAAGAAGGAATTTATTTTAGAACTCGATGCTTTATTCATATGTATTGATGGAAAACACCATAAAAAAGGAATTTGATGGTGTAAATACATTGGCAAATCAGCATTATCGACCAATTCTCTTAAGCAATTAATCGGACTTTGTTGGTGAATATCTCACACCGGGCCATACAGCAATATTTTCATTTGTAGCATTTAGCCAAATCTCAATACCACTGCAGTCTGCACAAAGGATGATATTCCCCAGGACTGTGTGTCATCCTCTGCATTTGGCCACTGCTGCAGTTTGGATGTTCATAGTGATGCCATCTGTTAAGGTTGATTGTGTAGTGACCTTAGGCAGTCTGAAAACCTGTTCAATGGAGCCCGTCGATGAAGTTCTGGGTAAAAACCAGGAGGACAGATGGTCGGGTTGGAGATGAAGAACTTGTTTGTTGCAGCTGATGAAAATCACTCTTCTTGCCAGAGTCATTCTATGAGATATCCTTGGCATAGCATTTCTGAACAAATAGGATGTTTCACTTGGTAGGTGAGCTGCAGGTGGAAGAAAGCAATCCATAGCCACTTACAGGGCTTACCTGATAGTCCGGGTTTGCATCTTTACCATTCAGAGGTACTAGTTTTCTGGGCAACATTGTTGGTCACAGTAGGGGGGCAGATCATATAGTTTCTGATAGCATTTTTATTATGGAAGATAACTGGATAATAGTTAGCTTTGGAGCTAGAGTTTGTAGAAAATACTCAAACTGAGAGAAAAAATCCAGAATGACCAAAATAATTTTCGGATCTATTGACTTTTAAAAATATATTCATTTTTTTCAGTCATTTGGAAAGAAAACCGTTCAAACCATTAACTTGAAATAAATGTGCATATGATCAGACAAGGTAATTAATGTGAAGCGGTTTATAAGTTTGAAAGCTACAGAATTTGCCCACCCACCTAGCCTTTTCCTCTTTACATCTGACAGCCTGAAAACCCTGCTCACATCCACATTTGTTTTCTAGGCAAGGAAAATTACAGGATCATTTTAAAACATTTTCTATGGCAAAAGACATTAGATCTTTCAAAATTCAGTGTGCAAAGAAAAATAAGCCACACAGATTACATCAGTTTTCAGAAGCATAGAAGCATAAGGTAGAGATCAAAATTACAGAAGCTCAGCTCCCTATGGGGATAAATGTTTCAACTAAACTATTCCAGACATTCAGTTCAAAAGACAAACATTATAATTAACTAGCTAATTAATTTAAAAAATTAAGAGGAAGTGTCATTTCTGGTGAAAGTGGAGAACTAAAGTTGAGATTTGTTTAGATATGAAAAGATTTGAAAATCAATTGTTCTGCATCTCCACTCACCGTCCTTCTGACTTGTCTGATCAAAACATTCCACCCTAGTCACCACTCCACTAAATACTTTGTCTTCCCCTAATGGAATGTAATCTTCTTGAAGGCAGGAACCATCTTCTTGTTTTTGTATTCCCAGAATTTAACATGGAAAAATAGCAAG
Source organism: Trichosurus vulpecula (assembly GCF_011100635.1). NCBI lineage: Eukaryota > Metazoa > Chordata > Mammalia > Diprotodontia > Phalangeridae > Trichosurus > Trichosurus vulpecula. The sequence continues at coordinate 262,593,216 of NC_050580.1, read as the reverse complement.
AAGTTCATATTTTTTTCCTCCCTCTGTCCCTCCCTCTCTTCCTTCCTTCCTTCCTTCTTTCCTTCCTTCTTTTCTTCCTTCCTTCCTTCCTTCTTCCTTCTTTCTTCCTTCCTTCCTTCCTTCCTTCCTTCCTTTCTTCCTTCCTTCCTTCCTTCCTTCCTTCCTTCCTTCCTTCCTTCCTTCCTTCCTTCCTTCCTTCCTTCCTTTCTTCCTCCTTTCCTCCTTCTTAAACTAAGAGATCAGCAGAGGAAAGGTTTTCACAACCAATCTAATTAATATAGTCTAGTCATGGGTTATAATTAGTTTCATTTATGTATTCCAAAATGTATAGCTTAGATATTGTATCATTGTATCAGAGTCTTTTTTGTATCCCCCTACTACTTTATAGGAAAGATTGAGTACCCCCAGGCAGCCCTTTGAGTTCATGAGTTGCAAGCTAGCATTGGTAAAGAGGGTTTACAATGATTTGTACTGAGAATAATTATTACTGTGAAGTAAGTTATATAGTGTCATTTTTTAGAATGTTTTACATATTGGTCCTCAGGCTTCACTGCTCTTCTACCCTTCCCAGTTTCTATTACTTTGTACTTATTTTCACATATTTGATTACTAACCACATCACTGAGCTAGAGAGAATTTTGTATTAAATGTCTAAATTATTAAAAAGCTAAAATAGGAAAAAAAACTCTTTGGTCCTGAATTTTTAAAGTTTGTTTTGCATTAAATCCTTAGGAAGGAAATTATATTCAAATTGCTTAACTGTATATTTCTTTTGCCAAGGGGTTATACTCTATTTTGTTTGAAACATGGAGGTTTTTTTTTAATCCAAAATTGTAAATACTTTAAACTTGTTTTAGTAATGGGAGGATATTGGAAAGAGTGTGAATATTTTCTGCATATGTCACAGGATGCTGTGAAGGAATTTAAGAATCTGTATTCTTTTTATTCTTCAAGAAGTTCTTTGTAATTTTGTCTCTCTGGACTTCTCCTAGTTGTATGTTGTCCCTTGAAGGAGTCTTACAGTGATAAAGTTGTCTTATTGGTGTACTTTTCTATTACCTGTTTATTAATGTCCGATAACCTGATATTGGCTTCCTTTAGACTTCAACCCTGTCTCCCGTTCTCTCATCTCTGTCTTCCTCCACCCTGCCCCACCTATGTCCCAGAACAACCATTCCTAGCTTTTCTTCTGTGTCTTCTGGAATTTCTGTTCCATGGTGATCAAATTCTCCTTGATTTTGGACTTTTTTTCTCTCACGTAGATACCTTCCATCTATTAGCCCTCACTGAGATCCGTCTTCTCTTGGATGACTCAGTATCCCTGGCCATCCTCTCCAGCACTGATTATGTCTTCATTCATTCTCCCAATACGTCAGTCCTAGAGAAAAACTCAGAATGCTCATTGCTCCGCACTGCCACTAGCAGGTTATCTCTTTAGAACCATTATTCAGCTGCTTCTCTTCCTTTCAGGTTGATTAAAATTTCCCACCTAATTTACATCATGATGGCTATTATGTACCAGTTCCCTGGTAATTCTGCTTCCTCTCTCAAGTGCCTAATTCATCATCTTCCTCTTTTCCCAAACTCTTGCTCTTACAGTACGGGGCTTTTGGATGCTCCTACAAATAACCAAACCTCATTCCTTAATCTCAAGACATCTCATGGCAGCCTCATTCACTTCACCTCAGCCGTGCATGGGTAGTGTCATAACCCATATTTCAGTATGTGTTCCACTTCTTTAATGAAAACCTGTCATTCCTTTATCTGACCATAAGCTTCTTTCATTCCTTCTCTTCCTAATTTTCCCTGTACTTAAAACAATTTTTTTTTACTGTCATCACGACCTTCAATCACTCTACATATTTTCTCATCATTTTCCTGGCTCTTACATTACTTTTCTTCTGTTCTAATTTTTATTTAACTGGGCCTTCATTGCAGCAAGGAAACTGGATTCCCTAACTCACTTGCCACAGAACCTATTACAAATCTCTTCTTTCTGCCTCAAGTCGCCCACACTTCCCTTCACCCACTCTTTGCTGAGGACCTCGCCTTCCTCTACTAAGAAATTGATGTGAGCTCAATGTACTGAGAAATCGATGTGAAATTAGATGTGCGCTCTCTTACTTTCCTTCTCTCCATATCAAAACCTCTTTATATTACCCCTCACCCCTCCTCCTTTTCTTTAGTCTCTGGTAATGAGGTGGCTGTTCTTTCCAAGGCTAACCCCTATAGACATGCCTTTGATTCCATATCCTCCCATCTCTTCCCAAGGACACCAACTTTAATAATCTTTCCTTTCTCTAATCTACAAACTCTCACTATTTACTCGTTCCTTTCTTCCTGTCTTCAAACATGCTCAAGTTTCACTATCCCTAAAATAACTTTTACCAGAACCTCCCTAGATTTCCTCAAGCTATCATCCTATGTCTCTCCTTTTTTCAACCACAATCCTAGAAAAGGATTCCTCTGCTATTGACTCCACTTTCTTTTTTCTTATTCGGTCTTCAATACTTTGTCATCTGGTTTCCAGTATCACTACTCACCTGAAACTTCAAAGTTACTAATCATTTCTTAGTTGTGGTATATGGTGAATATTACCTAGTACTCATCTTGTTGGACCTCTCTATTGCGTGTGACACTGTTGAGTTTTTCTTCTGCTCTCTTATGGTTCTCCTCCTACCTGTCTGATCACCCATTCTCAGTCTTTTTTGCTGGCTCATAATCCAAATTATTATTAATTAATAATCCAAATATTATTATGTTATCTTTGAGTATTTTAAGCCTCCACAATGGGCTTTCTTCTCTTGTCTCTTTACATTCTCTCAGTGACCTTTTCAGCTCTAAAAGTTTTACTTGTGATTTCTGTTCAAATGATCTGGAGAACAACATATCCATTTCACTTACGTTTCACTCCCATATCACTAATTGCATGGATGTCCCAGAGATACCTCAAACTCAACATCATAAAATAGAGCTAATTGTCTTTCTACCCAAATCCATAAGTTTGAAGGCACCTCTATACTTATAATGACCCAGGTTTCTAACATTAATGTTATCCTCAACTTCTTATTCTCCAGCATCATATATATGCAATCAATGGCCATTCTTTGCCATTTCAACCTTCACAACTTCCCTTGCATCTTGCCTTTCTAAGTGCTTATATAGATGCCACATTAATTTAACTCTTTATCATTGTTCTACCACATTATTACAACTGCCTCCTAACTGGTCTCCGTACCTCAAATCACTCTGCACTACAGTTCAGCCTCTACCCTTGTCAGAGTTGGAGATAACCACCACCAGATGGATGAGACCAAGCCATGCCCTGACTTAATAAAACATCTGAACATCGAGTGTCTTGTTGGTCAGTAGAGAGTCAAGATGATAATGAAATACCCGTTTAGAAGTCTGACAAAGTGTTTCAAGTTTTAACCACTTTTCTGGGAGTAGTAGGTAACTATATTATGTTATTAGAATTTTCTTGTTTTACTTGGGAGTTTTTGATGTCATAAGCATTTCTTTTGTGATAGAAGAAATTAATAACTGTCTTATTCCATATCTTTTATGCATATTATGTGCTTTTCTATGTGTTAATAATTTTGGGGAACACAACTTTGACAACATTCTGCTGACTTGTAAGTGTAGTATCTCTGTCAAGAAAGGGTATATAATTAGTCTTGTGTGATCTATTTTTTATGACTCCCATGCTGACTCGTAGTTAACATGAGCGCATTGTGGGAATATTGCTAGATCTTGATTTTAGAGAGATCTGTATTTGAATTCAATTTTAAATCTAATGGTAATGATTGTTTTATGTCATGAAGCATATAAACCATACTCATTATCATTTTAGGGGCAGCTAGATGGTGCAGTGGGTAGAGTGCTGGGCCTGGGGTCAGGAAGACTCATCTTAGTGAGTTTAAATCTGAGTTTGCTAACTGTGTGACTCTTGACAAGTCACTTAGCCCTGTTAGCCTCTCAGTTACTCTTTAGTAAAATAAGCTGGTGGAGGAAAGAGCACACTGTTCTAGTATATTTGCCAAGAAAACCCCAGGTGGGATTGCAAAGAATCAGACACGAATGAAACAACTGAACAACAACACTTTTCAGTTTCTTCAATAATAAAATATAGATAATAATATTTGTACCACATAATGTGATGTGGAAATACTATTTGTAAATTGTAAAGCTCTATATAATTATATTATTATCATCAGATGATTCCCTTTCTAAAAGTTTACGTGTGATCCTTATAATAATATCTTTTGGTCTGTAAAATGCTTAAGATAATTGGGAGTCAATCTACCAAGACATATTCAAGACTTAAATAGGTATAATTTTTTTGAAAAAATGCCCCAAATAGCCATGTAAACTAGTAGGATATATAATGCACATGACTGGGCCATGCCAATATAAGTTACCAAATGTGGTTTACTGCCTATATTAGATTACAGATTTAGTGCTATGTCAAGGGGATACTTTGAAATGTGAGACAAAACAATAACAAAATTCATTTAAGCAGAAGTCCTAGAATCTTAAAAGAAATTATGAAAAATAGGTATTGAAACTATAAAGCATTTGTGATCAAAATGATGTGGCACTGGCTAAAAATGAAATTGTCTATCAGTGGAATTGACAAAATAAATAATGATAAAAGTCAATCGATAATTTATTGTTGAGTGAGCACAGGAAGATTAATTACTTGGGGAAAATTTTATTCAAAATAATTGATTAAAGAATTGGAAAGCAGCTTGGAAAGAATGATGTTTAGATAAACATTTTGCAACATATGTCACAATAATTTGACATTTGTATTAAAGGTTATAATACAAAGGAGAAAACAATATCAAGTACCTTTCATACCTAGGCTAAGTGGAAAATTCTTAACCAAATAGTAGAGGTGATCTCATAAGGCAAAATAAAACTTTGATCACATAACATTTAAAGAAAAATTCCAGAAACAAAATCAATGCAACTAGGATAAGAAAGGAATCTTTCTATTGGAAAAAAAAATGCTAAATATCTCTGATAAGGTTTTGATATTCACAATATATAGAGAACTGATACAAACAGATGAAAAGCCAATATCCAGTGGATTAGTCATGAAGTGAATTTGAAAATGAAATGAATCAATAGAATTACAAGCTATTAAGAAACACAGGAAAGATTGTTTTAAATTATGAATAAGAAAAATCTCAATTAAAACAACCTTGGGAATCTACATTATATCCAAAAGATGAGAAGAATGAAAATATTTGAATAGTTGATGTTTGAAATATAGAATTCTGTAGCATGGAGAGCTGTAAATTGATCCAACCTTTCTGCAAAACCTTCTAAAATTATGCTAAGAAAATTACCAAAATGCGACAACCCTTTGACCCAAAGAATTCCTGCTACCAGGCAATTATCTCACATACATCAAGACTGAAGAAAGGCCCTACATACATGAAAATATTTGTGTCTGTACTTTCTGTAGTATCACAGACCTGGCAACAAGATTTATTCCTGTTATTTGGGAAATGGTTAAAAAAGTTGTGGTACATTAATGTAATGGAATATTATTGTACTGTAAATAATTATGGAAATGAAGAGCTCCGAAAAGCATGGGAAGACTTTAATGAACTCATGAAAAATAAAAAGTAAACAAAATCAAGAAAGCAATATGTGCCACCTTAACAATAATGTAGATGAGAGGAATAGCAACAATGGTAAAAACCATATCAGAACGGAACATGATGCAACTCCACTTGGCCAAGACTCCCCCAAAGAATGGAGGAATAAATGTTTTTCCTTTTCTTTCCTGAAGATGTGGGGAGCTATGGATAAGGAACACTCTATATTCTGGCAGACATGGCTGTTGCCTTTGTTGTACTGCTTTTTCTTTTTCTCTTTTTAATTACAAGAAATACTCTCCAAGGTGATGTTAAAAAATATGTCAGTTCAGAATCTTAAAGACAGAAACAATATGGTTATGTTATACCAGAAGCGAGTGAGACACGCCACAGAGTATAAGTTTTGAATGGAGAAGTTTATTAGCCGGCGGTCATTCGGGGAAAATTCCCAAATCAAATGACCACGTTTGAAGCGAGAGGGTAGTTTATATAGACAACGCAGGATTCAGTGCTTACTTATCTCTTGAAGTTTACATATGTTACTTTGCAGACTCAGCAAGCCTGTGTTATTTGACTCTTTATGACCATGATAAGTTAGAGGAACCTCCTGAATAGATTGTAAATACAACATATCAGATAGCTGACAAAGCGTCAATTGGAATTACAACCCAGGATCTCTGTCTCCAACTTTTGCCAGAACTCTTGAAGCTAGGAAGGCTCAAGATAAGGCAGAAGTCATATAATTCAAGATAATGTCTAGGGCCAAGGCTTCCATCCTTAATGGCCATGGACAGACCGAGAGATGTTTTAGCTCCGTCTGTTGACATAAGATAGAGACATCTCTGAGCCCACTCTGCCAGAGGAAGGTCGTTAGGCATTAGACCTTTTACCTGGCAATTAGCTCACATTCCTTAGAAGAGTCTTAGGGGCCCAGGCCCCTTGCCGAATGGCAGGAACTCAGTCTGTTTTTTTACATGCACACTGGAGTTTGCAATTAGGGGCTGGGGGCAGGGTTTTTTTAGCAATAGCTGGCTACTCAGGTATCGCAGTTATCCGTAACTGAAATGTTCGCCGTTAGTAAGGATGTGCCAAACAATTCAAATCAGGGCTTGTTCTTCACGGTCATCAAGGACGTAGCATTCAACGAGCTAAAGCACAATAAGAATTCAGAAATTCAGAACTTAAAGAGTGGTTGTCTGTCTAGCCCTAAGTCCTCATTTCATTGGCGAGGGAACGGAGAACCACAGAAGACAGGTGAATTTCTGAAAGTCCCACAAGTTAGAGGTGAAATTGGCCTTTCACAGCAGATCTACAAGCTCTCGGTCAAAAATGCTTTTTAATTACATCTGTGCAGTGTTTTTAGACTTCACTTTATTTCATCATATATAATTTTGAAATTGCCGTTGTCTTTGCACTTCAAATGATGAACCAACGACCCAGAATTAAAATGTTTCACTATAGTATAGTGCAAATGAAATAAACAAGATTAGTAGGTGTTTATATTTCTGCTAAGTTATTTTTGTCTTTACTAGTTATATTGCATGAGAATATTTACTGCATTAAAACCTAATTTCTGCTAGCTATAAACTTGAAAATAAAAACAAATAAATATTGGTGAACAACACTAAGGGGAACCAAACTTTGTCATAAATTTAATTTTAAATAAATCTCTTTCCTAAGTCATCTGTTCTACGGAGCATGTAAAAATCTCATAAGAAAACTGGAGTTTTAAAAAAATGTTGAAATCTCAAGGCATCTTGCAGATATAGAACAAGAGGGGAGGAGAAATATGAATATACTTAAAAGTTACCTGAAGCACAAGAGTTTCAGTTATTTTCCTTTTTAAAATCTTGTCTAAAAGTACAAGTCCCAAAATACAGAACTCACTTTCTTTTTTTTTTAATTTTTATTTAAAGTTTTGAGTTCCAAATTCTATTCCTCTTTCCCTCCTTCCCCACTCCCTCCCTGAGATAGCAAGCAATTAGATACAGGTTATACATGTGCAATTAGGTAAAACATTTTCATACTAATTATTTTGTACAAGTGTATCAATAAGGCAAGATTCATGACCTGGGAGATGACCATGAACATGCCTGTATGGTTCAGAATCGCAAAATATGAAAAACTCTCTAGGTAGAAGGCAGAGGAAGTATAACATTTATTTCGGCACCAAAGAATCAAATCCCAGAAGTAGTAATTCCAATTCAATATAGCAGTAGTTGTATTCCAGAACCAGTAAGCCCATGTAGCAACAAGGAGATTGAAACACAGTATTAAAGCAAAGAGCCAAGTCATCCTGTAACCTTCCCCCCCCCCCCCTCCTTCCCCTCTAGGGCCTTCCCATAAACAATCACTCACAAATCTTAACTGTTTGCTTCCCTATGTCTTCTTCCCCTGCCTCAGTGCTCTGGCCTGCAGCTCTCTGGTCTCCACTCTCCCCTAAGCACTCTCTTCTGCAGCGCTATGGACTCCTTCTCTTTGAGCTGAATTCTGAAGTCTGGCTTGTCTTCTGACTTCTGAATTCTCAGTTCTCAATAGCTACCTTCTGGGTGTTTATGTTCTTTTTTGGGCCCCAGGGCTTCACGCCCAATAGGCAAAAGAGTGGGAAAGATCTTTAATCCAGTGATTGGCATCACAAAGCTATGGGCCAGACTCACTTAACTGGCCCCACCTGAGGCCTATTAAATGGGTGGGAAAGATCTTCAATCACTTTATCAACACAACACAAAGACCCATGTAAAAGAAGAAAAGAAAGGAAGAAAGTGAAAAATGGAGTGCTTCAGTCTGTATTCAAACAACATCAGGCCTTTCTTGGAGGTGGGTAGTATTTTTCGTAGTTAGTCTCTTGGGATTGTCTTGGATCATTGTAGTGCTGAGAATAGCCAAGTCATTCGCAATTCTTATTTGAACAATATTCCTGTTACTATATATAACATTCTCCTGATTCTAGCATTTACAGAGATCTAGATGTTTTTTAGGTACTAAAGAATGCATGATTTATTTTTTTCCCACTTCATTGCTTAAAAAAAAAAAGAAAAAACTTTCTATCAGATAGAAATTCCTAGATACTTAAATCCTTAGATAACTTTAACTTTAATTAGTGTGGATACTGCCTCCATGATTGAAGAGTATAAGTCATTCGTGCCTTATCATCCTGTTTAACTCACGTCCATATCCTTAAATCTACCACAGAGGAATCATCCGTTGGACTGAGGGTCTTACTTTCACTTTTTTTTTTTAGCCATTGAAGCAATCAAGCTCTTTCTAGGTGGCTTTTTGTTCTTTGTTCTTGGTGGGGCAGGGATGAGGAGAGGTCCAAGAATCTAGCTTCAAATAATCACTGACCATATTTTTAAAATAATTAAAAAATGATTAATGTTGTTTTATTAGGTCCTTAGAATAATGCAATTGAACATCAACTATTGTTTTCCTTTACTTCCGTGAACAGCGTGTTGGGGCTTGATCGGTTGTGGCAGCAAGCAAAATGGGCTTTGTTTTCTTTGAGTAACTCAGTTTATTTCATCGAGCCTTACTAGGTGCTGGGCCCTTGGGGGCCCAGGGAGGGCCTGGTTTGCATGTCGGGGACAGCAGAGGCTTGTGGACCACGTGGGTTTGGGTCCATCTCTGTTGGGTGTTGACCTGGTCTGCGTGGATGTGAACCTCCCAGGGTCCCAGCGGAAGGGGCCAAGTCAAGAACCAGTCGGCCCTGGTCATTCAGGCGGCGCTTGATGATGTCAAAAACTCTATAAGAGGGGAGAAGACAGCTTGAAGATCCCTGTTTTTTTCTTTTCGGTTGGAGCGGCAGCGGTGGCGAGTGTGACTCTGGGCCAGCCCTTGCTATCGGGCTGAACCTAGATGTTGGTAACTATGAATTGTATTGGGTCTGTCTGTTGGTATTTGTAATTTGTTTGTATTCTATTCTGAAGTTCAGGGTGCTGGTTTTTTCCCCTGAACTAAATGAATGTTCTAAAGTTCAGGGTGCTGGCTGTTTTTCCCCTGAACTAACTGAATGCTGTCTGTATGCTCCCCTGAACTAACTGAATGCTGGATTAAAGTAAGCTTGTCAACCTCTTCACCGTGCTTTCCTTGGTTAAGCAGATAAAAAGAACTTGTGCTTTCCCGGCGTGCCAGCAGCCTCCTGGGTGCTGGCTGTGGGTGGATCTTACGCCCCCACAGAAGCTGCTAGCCGGATTGTTAAAACATCAGTGTAGACACATTTTTATGCACCATATCACTGTAAATTCTATAGACTAGTATATCCATGGATTAGAGGCATAGAGCATGGTATATTTACTATCCAGGACTTTAACGAAGCTTAGAAGGTTGTCCCTGCTGTTTGGCATCACTCAAAAGCTTGGTTCACATCACTCCCATCCTCAAGAATCTTTGTTGAGTCCCTATTGCCTCTAGAATATAAACTCCTTGAATTATCATTTAAAGCTCTTCACAGTCTTTGGTTCTACTACCATTGAAGGCATAACTCTGGTCTTCATTTATGCTACATTTCAGCCAATCTCGCCTACTTTCTGTTCACAGAATTCTCCATTCTGTCTCCCACCTCTCTACTTTTGCATAGCCTGTCTCCTGTGCCTGGAATTCACTTCTTCCTCACCTTTGAATATCTGACTTCCTTGGAACACAAGTTCATATGCCATCTTCTGTGGAAGCCTTTGTTGGATCTCCCAAGTTGCTAGTGTCCTTTTTCTCCTCAAATAATAATGTACAGACTTGTCTTCTCTATTTTATGACCTTAACTTCAATAGAATGTAAACTTTTAAGGCCAGGGACAGTTTTTCATTTTTTCTTTGTATCCCCCGTGCCTAGCACAATTCCTTAAACAAGTGTTGGATTGTCTTACATTCCTCTTGACTTTGATTTCAGGAATGTCGCCTTCCCTCTCCTGTTGTGTTGTAAACCATCATATTAAAAACACAATCTCAAATTAGGCTTCTTAATGGAGTACAAGTATGAATGATGATGTCATGTGTCTTATTTTGTCTTACAGACTAGAAATTTTAGTCCACTCTAAACAGCATACAGAATGTTCCTAATTTCAGGGTTCTACTGCCCCCTTCCCTGAAGAGTCTCTAGTTGTCTTCTAGCTCTGGTGCTCTTTTGTTATCTAGTTCAGGCTCTTCTCCAATGGTCAAGTGTGAGTCATGTCTCTTCTAGTTTCTAGCTTTTCTTCTACTGAAAACAGATGTTTTTTTAATGTCTTCTACCTCATACGAAGTTAATAATAAATTACTCACCCTTATTTATCACCCAAATAAATACTCAGTGAGGTCATCTGTGACAATGTTAAATAGATGTAGAAACTGTTGCCCAGACAGAGAAAGTGATTGACTCAGGTCAAGCCATATAGCTAGTGAGTATCAAAGTCTGGACTTGAACCCAAGTCTTCTGATTCCAGAAATGCTGCTTCCATTCCCCTTCACTACAGAAACATTTATTTTTTTTAATTTACTCAATTACAATTAAATATAGAACCAAAGAATCACAGGACATATGAGTTAGAAGGAACCTTAAAATTGTACAACAGAGAAAATACTGGATTTGGAATCAGCAGACTTTGGTTCAAATCCTGAACCTGCCACTTACTTTCTATGTGACTTTTGACATATTTCATTGTCTCTGTACCTCAGTTTCCTCACCTTTATAACTAGCGGGTTGAATGAGATGAGCTCTGAGGTCCCAACCAACCCTAAAATACATATCTTATGATCCTATTACAATCCCCTTTTGCATGTTAGGGCATTGAGTCCCAGAAAAAAAAAAACAAACTACATTTTAATATCTTGCTATTGACTTTTGACAGTAAAAATATGCTTATTTAGCAAATACACACTAGATTTTACTATAGTCACCTTGGCATGCCCCAAACTCAGGTGTGTTCAGAGTCTGGAGCAATGGTAAATGGAGGGTGATTCACCTCAACCACTGCTAGACCCTTTTTTTTTTCCTTTTCCTACTCCCTAATAGAAAAGTGAAGGTTACCTCTTAGTTTACTCGGTCAGTTCCCATATGCCTTTCTTTGGCAAAGTGAATGACACGTAAATCATTCCCACACGACAATACATCCCAGGGTTAAATAGAATGTTTGAGTTTCAAATAACCTTGGAAATAACCTAGCTCAGCCTCTGTGAGCCAGAACCTAGACCCAAGTCTCCTGATTTCAAGGCGAGTGTTACAATGGAGCAGTGAATTTGGCATTAGGAAGACTGAGGTCAGTACTCTTTCCTCTGCACCAGAGCTCCCAAGGATGTGGTCCAAACATCTATATCACTATTTTCTGGTGACTAAATTCCTCTGAGAAGATCATTCCTTCTATGAGAGAAAATCAGCTTCCTACTTCTCGAATAACAAGTAACAAAAATAGCATCCCTAGGTAAGCCGACAGAAGAAAAGAGAACCAAAAAAATAAAAAAAGTTGTTTATCATCTATTCCTAAGAAAATAATTAACTCTGTTTCAGCTCTCAAGGCATTTTCAGTGGGTGAAAGTTTTTCATTTTAGAATTGACAGTCAGATTTGAAAAGTAGCACAGCATAGTAGCTGGAGGATAGAACTTTGAGTCAGGAAGTATTGGATTCAAGCCAGGCTCTGATACTAGCTGTGAGCAAGCTCATGTAAAGCTTAAGGCTCTGTAAAACTGTGAGTTACAGAGGAACAACTGATTTCTATCACTGCAGGAGACTTCTATAATTAGAACAATCTCCTACATTGATTAAATAATAGATCTGCTGCATCAGAGGGAAAAAAAGCCAAATAAGGGAGAAGCCCCTTGTATTCTATTTTTACTAAATTTGACATTTAAGGATGCCATGACGCCTTCTAACGGTATGCCTCACTCAGCATTACCCTTTTCATTTGCGTTAGCCTTTTGTGATTTACAAAGCACCTCCAGACTTTCTATCTCACATATCCTTTCTATCAGTCTCACGAGATGGTTGGGGCAGGAATTGATACTTCCCCTCTAAAGATGAGGGGAAGAAAAGAGAGTCAGAGGTATTAATAAATTACAATGGCTCACAGTTACCTCTAGAATCAAATACGAACGTCTCTACTCAGCCTTTAAAATATAAATCCAACCACCTTTCCATCAATCATCGTGCATTTATCATGTGCTGGGGTTTATGTGAATATGAACACAAAGAATGAAACAATCCTTCCTCTCTCAGAGCTTACACTCCATTGTGGAGAGAGCAAGAACACTCAGGAGGAGACTAAATACAAATGAGTTAAATGTAAGTTAGTTTGGAAGGGAGTCGCTACCAGCACGTAGCACAGGGTCAGGCATAATGCTTGTTGTTGTTATCGTTGGGTAAGGTGGCAGGGTATCCAGAAAAGGCTTCGTGGAGAAGCTTGTGCTTGAGCTGCAAGAGAGAGAATCTAGGGGCAGCTAGGTGGCGCAGTGAGTACTGCACCGGCCCTGGAGTCAGAACTTGAGTTCAAATTGAGCCTCAGACGCTTGACACACTTACTGGCTGTGTGACCATGGGGAAGTCACTTAACCCCAATTGCCCTGCCTTCCCCTCTCCAAAACAAAAAAAAAAAAAAGAGAGAGAAAATGTATCAGGCAAGTAAGGAGTATAATCCGTATTTGAAGGACAGCCTGTGCAATTTAACTGAACTGTTGAGTACAGGAAAGGGGATAATGTATAAAAAAATTAGAAATATCGGCTTTGGTCAGAGCAAAAGAAAGGAGTTTTGTTTTTAATCCTAGAGACAATAGGGGAGTGGAATTCACTTTAACAACTGTATGGCCGATGGATTAGAGTGAGAAGAGATGGGAGGCAGGGAGACACCAATTAGGAGGCAATTGTTTAGGCCAGAGATAATGAGGGCCTGAACTAAGGTTGTAGTTCTGTGAGTACAGAGAAGGCCTCTGATTCTTCCTCTCCAGACTAATTATTTATTATTCCCTGACACCTGCTGCCCAGTACAGCCAAACTGACCTTCTGGCTGTTCCTCACAAAGGCCGCTCCATCTCCTCTCTTTGGGACTTTGTCCGGGCTGTTTTGTTCACCTGGAATGAACTTCCTTTTCACGGAGACTTCTTTAGAAACGAGTTTCTTTCAAAGCTCAGTTCCAGCGCCAGCTGCTAGGTGAGGTTTATTCTAATCTCCCCGGCCCCAGCTTGAAATGCCATTCCCCTTCCCCAAATTACCTTGTCCTATTTTATATATGCTTCCCCAAGAGATAATAGACCCCTCGAGGGCACAGACTAGTTTATTTTAGTCTTGGTTTCACCAGTCTCTAGCGTAGTGTGTGGCACATAGTAGTAGATGTTAATAAATGTTTGTTGATTGGTTGATGTAATGACTTTCTCAAGGTCATGCAGCTAGTAGATATTGGACTGAGGACTTGCAAACAAGTCTTCTGATTCTTGCTTGACCAGAGTAATGTATCCCATATGTTACTTTAAGGGAGGAGAAAGGCTTTTGTTTTGGTGGGGTGGGGGATCCCATTTCTCTTATTGCCTTGAAGAAAAGTGAGGCAGTGTGTTATAAAAACTGTCAAATAAGGATAATAATGGAAAAAAGATTTCTTTTCTGAAATATACAACATGAAACACAAATCGTACCCACGGATTTATCAGGGATACCGTTTATTTTCCTGCAGACTCTCCAGGAGAAGAATAGAAGGTCCTTTGAAAGTTTTTTTTTCTTCTTGGACTCTCTTGTCTATTATACATAGATTTTTTTTTTACAAAATAGAGTGTATACCCAATCAAAAGTCATAGTTATATTACTCATACAAGTATAAAAGATGTCATCACCCACATAGTCACTGTGCTCTCAGTGTAATGAAGCCTTGTCTATAGGATCATAAATTTGGAACTGGAGGGGACTTTTACAGTTAATGACTCTAACTACTTCCTCTTACATATATAGATATTTCAGACTTTGATCTATTCCTGGGAAGAGGTGGGGTAAATATCACCAGACTTTTCAATCACCAGCTGTCTAAGACTGTTCAATTTACTTCTAACAGAGTACCATGTTGGATGGTATTGAGATCAATTCTATCACCACCATTTTACTTGGCTCCTTTTCCATTTGAGGGATTTGAGCCATGAGAATATTTGCCACATACAGTGGAATATTATATAAGCTAAGAACTAAAATGAATTTCTGAACATGACAGATGAAAGCTGAATTGATCAAATCGGAGGGGACAGTAGAGAAGAACTCAAAGAGCAGATTCGGTCTTAGCCTCAGCATCAACTAGCTTTTTGCGTTACCTAAATGACAGAAAGGAGTTCAGAGTCATTGGCTAAAGCAGAACAAAACAAAAAATACATGCTTTGTCATCTTCTCCTGTAGGGCACCCCTGATGTCCCCCAGCGGATGGTGCACAGAGAACCTGATGACCCTGAAAATAGAACCTTAGCTGATGACTATGACTGAAACTCAATAGAAGGCTAAAAGAGCTTGCTGAAAGGAACAGTTGATTTTCTCCGCTGGGAAGTTTATTTACCAGTAAATAAGGGGAACAGCAGAGAGAAACTTCTGTTCAGGAGTGTGGTCATCACCAGACTGAGTTGGAGATTTAGAGCTGGAAGGAACCTCCAAGGTCATCTAATCTGAACTCCTCATTTTGTAGGAAAAGAGGCTGAGGCGCAAGGAGACTGATTTGCTCCAGGTCACACAGGTGGCAAACATTAGAGGTGGGGTTGAAGCCCAGTTTTCTCTGCCATGAAATGCAGAGCTTTTTCTATTAAACCATGCTTTCGGAAGCAGCTGATACATAATCAATGTCCTCACATATTCAACATTTTAAAGTAAATAGCTACTGTTCAGTCATTCAAAATCATATATTAAAGTAAATGAGTCATTGGGCTAAGACCTGGGTTTATAAAGAAAAAAAAAAATCCCTGCCCACAAGTTGGAGAGAAAAGGACTTTTTATGTTTGAGGAAATACAATTAATAAGATAGAAAAAGGAGAGATTAATTAAGTGCTAATCTATATTTTTCCCTGACTATTAGAACAATAGACTTCAGAGAACAGGGTTTTAAGAATGAGTCCGAGCAGTCAAAGAAGACTTCATGAAGAAGCTAGGATTTGGGAGTGGCCTTAAAGAATAGATAGTATTGGGGCAGGTAGGTAGTGTAGTAAGTAGAGCACCAGCCCTAGAGTCAGGAGGACCTGAGTTCAAATCCGGCTTCAGACACTTGACACATTTACTAGCTGTGTGACCTTGGACAAGTCACTTAACCCCAATTGCCCTGACTTCCCCCCTCCAAAAGTGAAAAACAAAATAAAAAAAAGATAAATACTAGATAGGATTTGGATAGTAAACAGCAGTAAAAAACAATTAACTGGTTTCAAAGCTGCATGTACTCATTTCCTACCTAGAATGAAAATGAAGTATTTCTTTCAGTAATAATTCATTCCATGGGCATGACTTCTTTTTTTTAAATCTCATTGCTGATTTCCAAAAGAAAATCTTTTCTTCTACACTTTCCTCCTTATCTGATTTTGTTTGAAATACATTGTCTTAGTTTTCTTTAAGGTAATATGAAGGAAGAATTTTTCTCCCACAAAGGTTAACTGTGGTCCTATCTCCCCATCAAATAATGCATACAGTATGAATTCTAGATGGAGGATGGGGAGGAGAAACAGGGAGCAAGAAGAACTGTGCCGAATTATGAATGAGTATGGTATATACAAAAGATACTAATGAGAAGACCATGTTGAGGAGTGGGAAAAATAAGATTCAATAGGAAGGTGTATTAGCAAGCCAGTAATCACAATACAGATGATAATGGTCAAAATGCCTATGTGGTTCTGTATCACAAAATATAAGAGATTCTCCACATAGAAGGTAGAAGAAGTAAAACATTTATTTAGACACCAGAGGATCAGATCCCAAAACCAGTAAGACCAATCCATCACAGCAGCAAAGAATTCATTCATAATACCACAGCAAAGAACTGCCCCATCCCAAAGCCATCCTCCCCACTGCTGGGGCCTTCCCACAGACACACTCACAGCCACCACACGTCTGCTGTCTCCCTCAGTTCTTTTAACTGCTCTCTCTCTCTCTCTCTCTCTCCATTTCCTGTGACACACTTTCCTTTTCCTGTCAGCAGGCTTCTCCCCCACATGTGACTTAGGTTTCCTGTGATATAAGCAGGTCACATGGCTTATTAATGGGTTGAAAAGATCTTCAAATCTAAATTGCTATTACAGAAGGGTGGATAAAATTAGGCATCTGAAGCCAAGCAGAGGAAATTGGATGAAGTATAGGTTATATGAGGGTGTGAGATCAGACTGGATAGCTAGGTAGGATAGAACTAGATTATTCATCATGGTTTACTGGAAATATGTAGTTGCACAAACATTTTCCTTTCAATTCCATTTGATTCACTAAAGATTCATTAGGCATTTAATACAGAAAGAGTGAAAAACAATATAGGTATTACCCTCAAGGAACTTACTTTTACCACTAATAAACACCATTTTTACAGATAAGTAAATATAAAATACAGGCAAAATAAATACAAAATAATTGTTCAGAGGGTAAAGGAGATTAGGAAAGGATTTGTTTAAAAAGTGGCACTTAAGGTGGAAGTCAAGGAGGGAGAAAATTCCAGACATGTGGAACAGCGAGTGAAAAGGGGTAGAAGTAGGAGACTGAACGCGGTTTACAGGGACTAACTAACAAGAAGGGTAACTTGTCAGGAATACAGTGCATGAGGGGAAGTGACATGAAGTCGGTCTGGAAAGACAGGTTGGAGACAGATCGTCATGGGCATTAAAGGTCAAATGCAGGAGTTTGCATTTTATCCTATGGACGGTAGAAAGCCAATGAAGCTTCATGACCGGAGCGTTAGAATGGTACGACCTGGATGCTGGGACTGTCTCAGTCAACAAGCATTTATGGAGCACGCCTCCTCTTTAAGGTCTGGGCCAGCCGTGCCTTCATTTCTTTTGAGCCTTCGCGGCTGACTTTCTCCTTCTCTCCTTGAAAGTATGCTCCTCCCTTGGCCTTACCTTGGACGTTCACACTGCCCCTGGTTC
Source organism: Trichosurus vulpecula (assembly GCF_011100635.1). NCBI lineage: Eukaryota > Metazoa > Chordata > Mammalia > Diprotodontia > Phalangeridae > Trichosurus > Trichosurus vulpecula. Next base: position 262,575,574 of record NC_050580.1, on the reverse strand, counting down.
CCCTTCCTCTGATTGGTTGGTTATTCCCAGACCCTCTAGTTTAAGGAAAGTATGTGAGCCAGTCTTCATTCTTTTCTAGGCTCCACTTTTGACTCTCTAGTCTTTCTCTGTCCTACCCCTCCTTCCCACTGTGTTGTCTTCCCCCATTAGAATGTATCCTCCTGCAGGGCAGGAATCATTTTCTTTCTGCTTCTATTTGTCATCCCAGTGCTAAGTATAATGCTTGGCATATAGTAAATACTTAATAAATGCTGGTTGACTTGACAACTTTACCCTGGGGATGTGCCATGTTCAACTGAGTCAATATTTTTCAGCTGGGGTGCTGTTCTTTTAGTAGTAGTAGTAGTAGTTTTTTTTTTCCCAAGCACTTTCCCTTAATTATTACCCTTAATAAGGCTTATAATCACAGAAAAGATCAACTATAGGCTCATTACACTATTCCCTGCCTCTGCCTTGCTACCTCCATTCTAAGCCTAAGTTGTAAGATATATTTGGAGGCTTTGGCTGGTCCCCAGGACGGTAGCTGTTTGCCAACATCGCCCATGCTGAGAGTTCTTTAGCTTCTGTCATCTCTCTAACAGTTCTCCTTCATCTTCCCAGTGGGTTCAGTGTAGGGGGGGGAAGGATAAGGACAAGCTGCTTTGCTGTTCACAACAACCACAGACTGATCCATTTGGCACAGCAAAGGTTCTTGGAGCCCTCCACTGCTATCTGGTGATACGCTCTGTAAGGGTGGGGTGCCTTCCACTCTGGGGAGGCTTGTGGATAACATTGGTTTTTTGGTCATTTTATTACTGTGGTTGCCCAGTACATTTGTCAGGACTCACTGATCAGCTGCACTTGGAGACTCACTAATAATACCTTTATTTTGAAAAACTCTTTGCTTTCCAATATCCTGAAGTAATGTTGTCTCAGTGGAAGTAAACTTAGGCAGTAATCACAAATCCAGCCAAGCCATTTAGTAAAAATGCAAACTCGCCTATTTTGGGCTATAGACTCAACTTTCTGATCAGGTGGAGGTTGATCAGGAGTTACAAGCAAAAAAGAAGCATTTTGTTAAGTGCTCGATGTACGTCAGGCACGGTGCTTGGCTTTGGGGATGTGAGTACAAGCAAAAGGAAAGCTAGACGTAACTTGGCCCCTTAAAGATCTTGTGTTCTAATGGGAGAAGACAATATACATACGTGAGCTGGAAAGGGGACGGGGAGGAAAAGGGACGCGTGAGAGGCATGGGGACAACGTCCACAAAGTCAGAAGCATAGCTAGAGGGATAGGGGATGAAGGTTGGCCAGTCTGGGGCCCTCCTCAAAATGGAGACATCTGGAGGAACTGACTAGTGAAAGAAAAAGGACTAGCATATCCAGGGATATTCTAGAGTGAAAGCCTGCAGAGGAGGGTGGGAGTTCCAAAATGTGGAGGTCCTAAACTCTGAGGGAAGTTCCAGGGTAAGACTGTAGCTATGCACAGGGTTGAAGTCCACAAAGTCAGAAGTATGGGCAATGAAGGTTGGACAGCCTGGGCCCCTCCTCAAAATGGAAGCATCAGGGTAAGAAAGCTTCAGGGACAAATGAATGTTCCAGCGTGGTGAAGCCCCAGATTCTGAGGGAAGTTATCTAATTAATTTGATGAGCTAGCTCCCTGATCATTCGGATAAACCCGTAGGGTGTGAGTCTTTGTATGCAGGGATCTGACGGACTTCCCCCTCATGAAGATTATGAGCTCAATCATTAAGGCACTATTGACAAAATAGAGGATGGCTCTTGATTGGTTGTGAGAGACTGGGGTTATATCAATATGACCGGGCCAGCTAGGACTCTGAGGAAGATGAGCAGCTGTTGGAAGAACCAGCATAAGCTGACAGACTGTTAATACTCTCTTCATTTTTTGTGTGACCTTTTCCTGTTTTGAGGATAGAACAGATCATACCGGAGTGGGCCTATGTTTGGAAAGGGGCAGGTATAGGAGGTAGGGTGACAAGGAGAGTCTTCACCTAACCATGGTCTCTTTTACCCAGGAACTGGTTATGATTTCTTTGGGCCCCAGGCCCAAAAGCATGTGAAAGTCACATGTGCTGGTTCGAAGCTTCTCATCTGCTTGGAAAGATTCTGATAATAGACTTTCTGAGTCTAAGAAATGGGACAGACTGAAGGATCCTGGAGAAGAACATAGAAGTATACATGGCTTGAGAGGCTGATTCCTGAGAGTAAACTTTCCTAGCCCAAGAGATGGCAACAACTTAGATGTTAGAATTCCTATAGAAAAACATGGCTAAAGTGGATAAGTGCCTGCCATTTTGGCCCAGGTGGGAATTCACAGATTGTGTTTTTACTACATCCCCACCTGCTACATAAGACAGAATCTCATTGTATGAGAAAACAAAAGAAGGTTGGTGTTTAAGAATACTGTCATGACCACCCATCTTAGGCCAAATGAAAAAGTACACGTCTAGCCTTCAGTCATTGCCCTAGCTGTCTGCATCTCATGGTCTGGGAAAGTCCACTTTCAAGAACTATCTTCTCAGGCCACATAGGCACGTACATGCTTGTTTCTCTGGTTTTTTCTAGGATGCTTCATTACTGTCCCTGCTGCTGCCCTCTCTTGAGCTGGGAAAGATAACTATCAGGAATTCTCTTCTTAGGCTGAGTACATGAGAAATCTATGGGCTAACACATGTGAAAACTTTTATGTTCATCTAACCCGAGGCAATCATAACCAGTCCCTGAGTTGTGGAGGCGGGGGACATAGGAGATGCTACCTACGCATCTCGTATCATGAAGTTGGAGCTTTAAGGGATCTTAGAACTGTCTGGTCTATTCCCTTTATTTTATAGATGAAGAAACTAAGGTTCAGAAAAGTTAAATGTCTAGAGTCACAGAAGTAGTATAGCTTGGATTTGAATTAAGGTTCTGACTCCAAATCTTGTCCATTTTCTGCTGCTACATCTATGGTGAGTCAGTAGGCCTCAGGGGGACCTAGTTAAGGGAGGTTTCTCAGGTGGAGCCAGTTAAGAGACACTTGATGAGGAGAGGCTTGATTGTAAGCAGGCTTACACCCTTTACTTAGGATTGAGGCCCCAGGCCCACACCCTTTTGCTATTTAGATTAGCAGAGATATGAAACCCTCAGGTCAGGTCCCTAAGGAGAGGTGCTAAGACTAGAACCAATTGTATGTACACTGAGTTCTAGCCAATCAGATGCTATGACTGTATATAAAGAGAGCCCAGAACTGAGAGCAGCAGAATTGAGAAGCAGACATCAAGAAGACATTGAAGAGCAGGTGTAGGCATTGAGAGAGTCAGCATCAAGAGAGACTGCAGAGCAGAGAGTGCAGATAAGAGAGTTTCAGAGATCAAAGAGTTGAGGATCTATAGCACTGAGAGATTGGAGAACTGAGAATCCAGAGAATCCAGGAGACTGCAAGGACTCTGAGAACTACAAGGACTTTCAGAACTGTGGGAGAGGATGCAGGCAAGCAGAAAGTTAGGATTCATGAGTGATTGTTTATGAGAAGGCCCTAGCAGGGGAAAAGGTTACAGTTACTTGGTTTCTTGCTATAATACTGTGTTATAATTTCCTTGCTGCTACATCGAGGTGGGCTTACTGGTTTTAGAATATAATTACTACTATATCGAATTGGGTTTTTGGTCTTGGGATCGGATCGTGTGGAGTCTAAATAAATGTTATACTTCCTCTGCCTTCTACTTAGAGACTTTTTCATACTTTGTGATTCTGAACCATACAGGAATGTTCATGGTCATCCTCAAGGTCATGAATCTTGCCTTACCGATACAACATCACATTGGAAATTTTTTCATTACTTTTTTTTTTCCAGTCTCATCTGCCTCTTTGTGACCCCATTTGAGGTTTTCATGACAAAGTTACTGGAGTCATTTACCATTTCCTTCTCCAACTCATTTTACAAATGAGGAAACTGAGACAAACAGGGTTAAATGACTTTGCCCAGTGTTGCATAGTAAGTGTCTGAGGCTGGATTTGAACTCCTGAAGAAGAATCTTCCTGATAGCTGCCCTACCGGTAATTCTACAAATGAAGAAACCGAAGCCCACTAAGGTTAAATAATTTGCCCAAGGACAAACAGCTAGTAATTAGCAAAACCAGAATTCAAATGCTCATCCTTTGACTTCAGGCCCAGGCCATTTTTTATTTTACCATCATGCCTCTCAATATCACAGATTCCTGCTGTTCCGGTAGTTATCGCTGGTGTTGTTTAGGCAGTTAGGTGGCATAATAGATGGCGTACTGGATCTGGAGTCAGGAAGACCAGAGTTCAGATATGACCTCAGATGCTTATTAGCTATGTGATCCTGAGCAAGTTCTGTTTGTCTCTGTTTGTCTCAGTTTCCTCATCTATGAGATGGGGGTAAAAACTGTACTTATTCCCCAAGGTTGTTGTCAGGATCAAAAGAAATATTTGTAAGGTGCTTTGTAAGTCTTAAAGTGCTATGTAAATGTTATTATTATTATTATTATTATTATTACATGATAGCTAATAATACTTTTAATAATGAAAAGTATGGCAAATTATCTTGGCTAATCACCTTGGAACAAACATTCAATAAACAATATTCTTTCAGTTACATATTTACTTATAGATGATGATGATGATGATGATGATAGTTCTAACAAAGCTCCTTTTCACAAACTGTTTGAAATCAACTGAATTAAATACAAAACCCTTGTTGGGAACAAGAAGGTATAATCACCTAAGGATTTCAAATAAATACTGAGATACGGTAGCTGAAGAATAGATTTGAGATAAAATTGGGAACACATTGAAATGTGTCAAGGAGTAGAGAGTCTCCACCCTGCCTTCCTGCCACCAAATTGACTCTGCAATATTAAGATGGATATAAACTTGGCTATAACCAAGGTTTCCTGGTAAGATCTCATGGAAAAATAGGAGCCATTGGCTAGTTATACCATATAGACTGCACTTGACTATCTTAGAGTTGTCGCTATCAAAATCTGTACTTGGATATCTGATATAACTTGTCAAATGCTTTAATGTTGGTCTCAATGTACTACACAAAATGTGGCCAAGATACCATGATGAATGCTATCTGTAGAATGATATCATCCCCTCACAAAAATACACACACGTCTATCTATCTATCTATTACTGGAAGAAGGGCAGTGTTCCTTTTTCAAAATTAAATCATTTTAACATTCATTAAAAAATTTTTAGTTTCAAATTCTCTCTCTCCCTTATGCCTCTCCCCTATCCATTGAGAAGGCAAGCAATATATCCATTACACATGTGAATTCATGCAAAACATATTTCCGTATTAGCCATGTTGAAAAAAAAATTTAAGAAACATAAAGAATGTCTCTTTTAAGTATCCTTCAATAGAATTCACCACTTCCCTTTCTGAAGGTAGATAACATTTTTGATCTCAGGTCCTTTGGAATTGTCTTGGATCACTGTCTTGATGAGAATAGCTAAAGTCCTTCACAGTTGCTCATCCTTACAATATTCCAGTTACTTTGTACGGTGTTTTCCTGGTTCTGCGCACTTCCTTTTGCATCAGTTCATATCTGACTTCCCAGCTTTTTCTAAAACCATTCTACTTCTCATTTATTAAAACACAAGAATACTGCATAACAATCACATACCACAACTTGTTCAGCCATTCCCCAGTTGATAGGCATTTCCTCGATTTTCAATTCATGCCACCACAAAAAGAGCTGCTATAAATATTTTTGTACATATAGGTCCTTTCTCTTTTCTTTGATCACTTTTGAATGAGAACTAGTAATGGTATTGCTGGGTCAAAGTGTATGTGCAGTTTTATAGCCCTTTGGGTATAGTTCCAAATTTTTCTTCAGAATGGGTGGACTATTTCATGACTCCACCAACAGGGCTCTAATGACCCTATTTTTCTGCATTCCCTCTAGCATTTATTATTTTCTTTTTCTGTCATGTTTACCAATCTGATAGATATAAAGTGGTGCCTCAGAGTTGTTATAATTTGCATTAGGTAATCAATAGTGATTTTGAACAATTTTCATGTGACTATCTATATGTTTTATTTTGAAAAAGCCTTGTTCATAACTGTTTACAATTTATCAATTAGCAATGGCTATTTTTTTTTTATAAATTTTGCTCAGTTCCCCATTTATTTGAGAAATGATACCTTTATCAGAGAAATTTGTTGTAAAAAATGTCTCTGGTTTCTTGCTTTTTTCTATGTTTTTCTGTATTAGTTTTGTTTAAATAAAACTTTTTAATTTCATGTAATCAAAATTATTGATTTTACTTTCTGTGATCTTGTTTAGTCATAAACTCTTCCTTTATTCATAAATCTGACAAATATATTTTTCCATGTTTCCCTAATTTACTTATGATATCACCCTTTTTGTCTAAATCATGTACCCATTTTTGACCTTATAGTTATACTATGTGAGATGTTGGTTTATGCGTAGTTTCTGCCAAACTGTTTTCTAGTTTTCTCAGAAATTTGTACGTATTAGTTAGTCCTTGCCTCAAAAGTTCGGATCTTTGCATTTATTAAACACTAGATTACTAGAGTAATTTACTACCGTGCATTGTGTACCTAATCTATTTCACTATTCTACCACTCTATTTCTTAGCCAGTACCAGAATGTTTTGATTATGACTGCTTTGTAACGTAGTTTGAAATCTAGTACTTCTAGGTTACCTTACTCTACATTTTCCCCCCATTGATTCCCTGGATATTCTTGATCTTTTGTTTTTCCACATGGATTTTTGTGATAATTTTTCTAGCTCAATAAAATAATTCTTTGGCAGTTTAGTTGGTATGTCACTGAAAAAGTAAATTAACTAAGTTTGAATTGTAATTTTTATTATATTGGCTCAGCCTAGCCATGAGCACTTCATATTTCTCCAGTTGTTTAGATTTGTGTTTACTTGTGTGAAAAGTGTTTTTGAGCATGTTCATGTAGTCTCTGGATTTCTTTTGGCAGGCACATTCCCAACTATTTTATATTGTCTGCAGTTATTTAAAATGGAATTTCTCTTTCTAGCTCTACCTGATGGGTTTTGCTGGTAGTAAAGAAAAATGCTGATGATTTGTGTGATTATATTTATATTTTATATCCTGCAACTTTGCTTAATTTGTTAATTGTTTCAATTAGTTTTTTAGTTGATTTTCTAGACTTCTCTAAGTATACCGTCCCATCATCTGCAAGCAGTCAAAATTTTGTTTTCTCATTTTTATCTTTATTCCTCCAATTTTTTCCTTATTGTAATGGCTAAGATTTCTAATACAATATTGAATAGTAGTGGTGATAATGAATATCATTTCTTTGCCCCTATCTTACTGGGAAGGCTTCTGGCCTATCTCCATTTCAGATAATGCTTGCTCTTGTTTTTAGATAGATAGTAGTTATTATTTTAAGAAAGGCTCCAATGATTCCTATACTTTCTACTGTTTTCAATAGGCACATATGTTATACTTTTTCAAACAACTTTTCTGCATTTATTGAGATAATATGACTTTTGTTGTTTTTGTTATTGATGTGGTTAGTTATGCTGATAATTTTTCCTAATATTGGACCAGCCCTATATTTCTGGCATAAATAAATTCTTTCTGGTCAAAGCGTATGATCTTTGTGAAATATTGCTGTAATCAACTTTCTAGTATTTTATTTAAAAATTTTTGCATAAATATTCATTAGGGAAAATGCCCTACAGTTTTCTTTCTGTTTTTTTTTCTTCTTGGTTTAGGTATAAAAACCTTATTTGTATTATAAAAAGAATTTAGTAAGGCTCCTTCTTTACCTATTTTTTCAAATAGTTCATATAGTATTGGAATTAATTGTTCCCTAAATGCTTGATAAAATTTACTTGTAAAGGGGCGGAGCCAAGATGGCAGCTGGTAAGCAGGGACTGGAGTGAGCTCCGTACCGAGCCCCTCCAAAAACCTATAAAAAATGGCTCTGAACCAATTCTAGAACGGCAGAACCCACAGAACAGCAGAGGGAAGCAGGGCTCTAGCCCAGGACAGCCTGGATGGTCTCTGGGTGAGGTCTATCCCACACGGAGCTGGGAGCTGGGAACGGAGTGGAGCAGAGCCCAGCCTGAGCGGCGTGGAACATCCAGACCAGAAGCTGGGCGGAGGGGGCCCTAGCGCCCTGGATAAGTGAACTGCGGCAGTTACCAGACCCCTCGACCCACAAACACCAAAGACTGTGGAGAAGGTTAGTGGGAAAAGCTGCGGGAGTAGAAGGAGTTCGCGGTTCAGCTTCCAGCCCCGGGGGCAGCGGAGGTGGGGCAGCTACAGCTGTTGTTACTTCCGGCTCCAGGCCCAACTGGAGGGAGGAATTAAGTGGCAGATCAGAGCAGGGGTGCACAGCCTGCCGAAGATCTAAGCCCAGTTCGGGTTAGGGGTTGGGGAAGGAGCAGTGCTGGTGTAGCACAGTTGGCACCTCCCCCCCAAACATGGAACATAGAACTCTGTAGTCTACAAGCAGTCATACCCCAGTGAAAAACTCAAAGGTCAAGTTAGTTGGCTGGGAATATGGCCAGGCAGCGAAAATGCACGGAGATTCAGTCTCAGACTTTGCATTCTTTCTTTGCTGACAGAAGAAGAAAACATACAGCCTAAAGAAGTCAATAAAGTGCAAGAGCCTACACCAAAAGCCTCCAAGAAAAACATGAACTGGTCCCAGGCCATGGAAGAGCTCAAAAAGGATTTGGAAAAGCAAGTTAGAGAAGTAGAGGAAAAATTGGGAAGAGAAATGAGAAGGATGCGAGAAAACCATGAAAAACAAGTCAATGACTTGCTAAAGGAGACCCCCAAAAATACTGAAAAATACACTGAAGAAAACAACACCTTAAAAAACAGACTAACTCAAATGGCAAAAGAGCTCCAAAAAGCCAATGAGGAGAAGAATGCCTTGAAAGGCAGAATTAGCCAAATGGAAAAGGAGGTCCAAAAGACCACTGAAGAAAATACTACTTTAAAAATTAGATTGGAGCAAGTGGAAGCTAGTGACTTTAAGAGAAATCAGGATATTATAAAAGAGAACCAAAGGAATGAAAAAATGGAAGACAATGTGAAATATCTCCTTGGAAAAACCACTGACCTGGAAAATAGATCCAGGAGAGATAATTTAAAAATTATTGGACTACCTGAAAGCCATGATCAAAAAAAGAGCCTAGATACCATCTTTCAAAAAATTATCAAGGAGAACTGCCCTGGTATTCTAGAGCCACAGGGCAAAATAGAAATTGAAAGAATCCATCGATCGCCTCCTCAAATAGATCCCAAAAAGAAATCTCCTAGGAACATTGTCGCCAAATTCCAGAGCTCCCAGATCAAGAGAAAATACTGCAAGCAGCCAGAAAGAAACAATTTGAGTACTGTGGAAACACAATCAGAATAATCCCAGATCTGGCAGCTTCTACATTAAGAGATCGAAGGGCTTGGAATGCGATATTCTGGAGGTCAATGGAGCTAGGATTAAAACCTAGAATCACCTACCCAGCAAAACTGAGTATCATGTTCCAAGGCAAAATATGGAGTTTCAATAAAATAGAGGACTTGCAATCTTTCTCAGTGAAAAGACCAGAACTGAATAGAAAATTTGACTTTCAAACACAAGAATCAAGAGAAGCATGAAAAGGTAGTCAAGCAACAGAAATTGCAAGGGACTTACTAAAGTTGAACTGTTTTGTTTACATTCCTACATGGAAAGATGATGTGTATGATTCATGAGACCTTAGTATTAGGGTAGTTGAAGGGAATATGCATATATATGTATATATATGTTTATGTATATATATATATATAAGTGAATGTGTATGTATGTATATATGTGTATATGTATATATATATATATATATATATATGTAAAAGAGAGAGAGTAGACACAGGGTGAGTTGAAGATGAAGGGAAGATATCTAAAAGAAATAAAATGAAATTAAGGGATGAGAGAGCAACATACTGAGAGAGGGAGATAGGGATAGATAGAATGGGGTGGATTATCTCACATCAAGGTGGCAAGAGGAAGCAGGTCTGTGGGAGGAGGGGAGAGGGCAGGTGAGGGGGGGGAATGAGTGAACCTTGCTCTCATCAGATTTGGCCTGAAGAGGAAATACCATACATACTCAGTTGGGTATCTTACCCCACAGGAAAGAAGAGGGAGGAAGATAAAATAAAAAAAAATAAAAGTGTGAAGGATGATTGAGGGGAGGGCAGATGGGGGTGGAGGTAATCAAAACAAACACTTTGGAAAGGGGACAGGGTCAAGGGAGAAAATTCAATAAAGCGGGATGGGTTGGGAAGGAGCAAAATGTAGTTAGCCTTTCACAACATGAGTATTGTGGAAGGGTTATATATAATGATACACGTTTGGCCTAGGTTGAATCGCTCGACTTCTTAAGGAGGGTGGGTGGGAAGGGTAGAGGGGAGAGAATTTGGAACTCAAAGTTTTAAAAACAGATGTTCAAAAAAAAAGTTTTTGCATGCAACTAAAAAAATAAGATACACAGGCAATGGGGCGCAGAAATTTATCTTGCCCTACAAGAAAGGAAGGGAAAAGGGGATGAGAGGGGAGGGTGGTGATAGAGGGGAGGGCTGACTGGGGAACAGGGCAACCAGAATATATGCCATCTTGGAGTGGGGGGGAGGGTAGAAAAGGGGAGAAAATTTGTAATCCAAACTGTTGTGAAAATCAATGTTGAAAACCAAATATATGTTAAATAAATAAATTTAAATTTAAAAAGAAAAAAAATTAACTGTAAAAAAAAAATTTACTTGCAAAGGTATCTGGTCCTGGGGATTTTTTCTTAGGGTGCTCATTGATGGTTTCTTCAATTTCTTTTCTAAGATTCTTTAAATATTCTTTTTCCTCTTCAGTAAGCTGGGTAGTTTATATATTTTTTAAAATATTCATCCATTTCACTTTAATTATCATTTTACTGGAATGTAATGATCAAAATAACTCCTAATAATTGCCTTAATTTTATCTTCATTGGTGGTACATTCATCCTCTTCACTTTGGTTATTGTAAATTTGATTTTCTGCTTTCTTTTTCTAAAATTAAACTAACTGTTTCATCAATTGATCATCTATTTTATTTTGTTTTTTTTTTATAAAACCAACTTTTAATTTTATTTATTAGGTTGCTTTTTTTTCTTCCATTTTTTAAAAATTTATTTAGGTTGCTTTTTTACTTTCAATTTTATTACTGTGTCCTTGATATTTAAGATTTTGGTATTTCATTAAGAATTTTTACTTTATTATTTATGTAGGTGTTTTCATTGTCTGTTCAGTTCATTGGTCTGCTCATTCTCTTTTACTGCTGTACATGTTTAGACTTATAAAATTTCCCCTAATTACTACATTTGTGAGTCCCACAGATTTGGTATGTTGTCTCATTGTTATAATTCTCTTTAATGAAAATTATTGATTATTTCCATGATTTCTTTTTTGACCTAAGCATTCTTTAGGAGCAGATTATTTAGTTTTTGATTAATTTATCCTTCCACAGCTCTTAAATGTAACTGTTGATTGCATTATTGTCTGAAAAGGGTGCATTTAATATTTCTGCTTTTGTGCATTATTTTGTGAGGCTTTTATGCCCCAGTTCATGGTCAGAGTTTCTAATGTATCATGTACAGTTGAGAAAAAGGTACACTCCTTTCTATTCCCATTCACTTTTCTCCAGAAGCCTATCATAAATAATCTTTTCTAAAATTGTATTCATCTCTTTAACTTCTCTCCTATTTGTTTTATCATTAGATTTGTCTAGCTCTTAGAAGGGAAAGTTGAGATTTTCTACTAGTATGGTATTTGTCTATTTCCCGCTGTTACTCATTAGGTTTTCCTTTAAGAATTTGGCTGCTATGCTCTGTTTGAATGCATATATGTTTGGTATCGATATTATTTCATTGCCTTTTTCACTTCGGTTGAAGTATAATGGATTCTGCTTCCGTCCTTTATTTTAACTCCATGTGTGTGTCTCTGTTTCAAGCATATTTCCTATAAACAATATATTGTTGGATTCTGGTTTCTAATCCATTCTGCTATCCACTTACGTTTTATGGGTGAGTATATCCCATTGAAATTCACAGCTATGATTAACAACTGTGCATTTCCCTCCATTCTGTTTTCTTCTGTATATTTCTCTCTCTCTCTCTCTCTCTCTCTCTCTCTCTCTCTCTCTCTCTCTATCTCTCTCTCTCTCTCTCTCTCTCTCTCTCTCTCTCTCTCTCTCTCTCTTTATTCTGCCCCTTCTCTAAAGTTTGTTTAGCTTTTGTCCACTATCTCCCTCAATATGCTCTCCCATTCATCATCCCCATTTCCTTATGCCCTCCCCTTCTACTTCTCTGTTAGGTAAGATAGATTTCTGTATCTAATTGAGTCTGAATGTATATTCTTCCCTTTTTGAACCAATTTATAAGAGATTGACATTTTGTCCTTTCCTACCCTCTCTCTACCATTTTCTCTTCCACCAAAAAGCTCTTCCTCATGCTTCTGTGAGATAGTTTCCTCCATTCTTCCTTTCCCTTCCCCCTTCTCCCAGTGCATCTGCTTTTCTTTCCCTTTCACTTTTTAGGTCATTCCATCATAATCAACTCATACCTATGATCTCTGGCTATGTATACTCCATCTAATTGCCTTAATAGTGATAGTGTTCTTAGGATTTACTTGTATCAGCTTCCAGCAAAGGAATGTAAACAATTTCACCTCATTGAGTCCCTTATGATTTCTCTTTCATGTTTACCTTTTTTTGCTTCTCATAGGTCTTGTTCCTGAAAGTCAAATTTTCTTTTAATCTCTGGTATTTTCACCAGAAACCTGTGAAAGTTCTCAAGTTCATTAAATATCCTTCTCCCCTTCCCTTTTTACAGGATTATGCTCACTTTTTCTGGAGAGGTTATCATTGGTTATAATCCTAGCTCCTTTGCCTTCCAGAGTATCATATAACACTCATTCCTTTCCTTTAACATGGTAGGTGCTAAATCTTGTGTGATCCTGACTGTGACTGCATGGTATTGGAATGGTTTCTTTCTGGCTCTTTCAAGTTTTTTTTTTCCTCTTTGACCTGAAAGCTTTGGAATTTGGCTATACTATTCCTGGGTATTTTTTGTTTTGTTTCTCTTTCAGGAAGTGAACATTAGATTCTTTAAAGTTCTATTTTACCCTCTGGTTTTAGGATATTGGGATACTTTTCCTTTCTTGATATATAAAGTATAGGCTTTTACCTTGAACATGGCTTTTAGGCAATTCAATAACTTTCAGTACCTCTCTCTGATATATTTTCCAGGTCATTTTTTTTTCTAATAAGATATTTCACATGTTCTCCTTATTTTTTCATTCTTTTGACTTTCTTTTATTGTTCCTTGATGTCTTATCAAGTCATTAGTCTTACTTACCCAAATCTAATTTTTTTAAAAATATATTTTCATGAGGGATCATTTATATCTTTTTCTACTTTCCTAATTCTATTTTCTAAGGTGTTATTTTCTTTAGTATTTTTTTTGCCTCTTTTGCCAAATTGTTGTCTTCTCATAATTTTCTTGCATTGCTCTCATTTCCCCCAACACCATTTTTGAGTACTTTCTAAAATCATTTCTTTTAAAAAATCTTTTCTAAAATCATTTTTGAACTCTTTCAGGAATTCTTATTGGGCTTGTTTACAATTAACATATTTTTCTGTGAGGTTTTTCTTGTAGCTGTTTTGAAATTGCTGTCCTTTGAATTTGCGTCTTCCTGTCTCCATGGTAGTTTTTTATAGTTAGGGTTTTGTTGTTGTTGTTTACTTATTTTTATAGCCTAGTTCTTGACTTTGAACTTTATGTTGAAGTTAGTCACTATTCCCAGATTGGGGTGGAGGCATTGTCCTATACTTCAAACTCTTCTGCTCTCCTAGTCTATGCTCTGGTCCTTACCCAGGAGAAGCCCCCGATGTCCTGAGAGAGCAAGCAATACTGCTTCTCAGTGCCCCTGATTCCTTGTGTCTTCAAGTACTCTTTATCCTGAAACTGTGACATGGAAGTGGTTAAAGGCAATTGAATTGCCAAACCGTTCTGTCCTTCACCCGGTACTAGCACAGGGATCTCTTGTAATCTCTTTCTGACTAGTTGACCGATTGCCTTGCCATCTCTGGCTTGAGAGCTCCTGAAGCTTCTGCTGCCTCCAAGGCCCACAGATGTTGCCGCTACATATGTTCCTGGCCATTACCCAACCCCAGGTCACAGACCTCTCTTTCTGACCTCCTAAGTTGCCTTGGGCTAGAAAAATGTCTCATCCTGACCTTTTGTTGGCTCAGCCATTTCAGACTTGAATCTGAGCAATTGAGAGTTGTTTGTAGGGGAATGTTTGGGGAGTTTGGATGCTCCTTCTATTCTGCCATTTTGGCTCTACCCCTAGAGTTCCTCAAATGGCAGTGTTCTGAATTGAAATAAGGAGTTCAGTAAGAGAAATAAGTTTTAGAAGAAAAATAATCATTTTAATTTTAGATATGTTCAATTAAACTGAACAGATCATTCAAGTACAGATGTACAGAAAATGGTAAAAATGCAGAATTGGTTCTTTCAAGAGTAGTGAGAGTTAATTCTAGAATGTACACTGATATAAAGCCACAGAAAACCCTTTTCTGGTTGGTTAATGAAATGGTTTAGAAAAAGTCACAAGTTTTGGAAGCAAAATGTAGTCGAAATTGAGTGATACCAGAAATGCTTGAAGCTCCTGCTTCGTTTTTAGAATGGGGATATAATAAATTGCATGTACCTTGTTGTGGAGAGATTCATTTTAGTGATATTGATTTGGCAGGGTAATAGAGGGGCACTAGAATTTCATACTTTTTCTATTTCTCTCTCTGCTCTCCTCTTCCTCCACTCAGATGCCTAATGTACCTGAAACCTTTTCATGAACTGATCCTTCATTCTTCTCATTCAGTGTAATTCAGAAAATATTAATTGTTTAATGGACCTGGCATTCAGAAAGATAATTATATATAAAGATGCAAGCCCTGCTCTCATAGAATTTATAGCCTACAAATAGGTATAATAACCAGCATATTAAATTGGAATTCAGGAGGTGGGTAGTTACTTTTATTCTTTATAACCTAGCAGCAACTGTTCTCTCTATGTGTGACTTTTATGGTAAGTCAGGAATCATACCATAAAAATGAAAGGCAAACTTCATGCAAAATTCAAACATCTGAAGCTTAATATATAAGAATGATACTTTTGGATGAAGCTAGCTGATTCTATGTCTCAAATTGGTGGAAACAAGGTGGCTGAGGGCCCTAAATACTTTCAAATGCACTTTTCCAGATTTGCAGGGGTGTCCAGCTTTAGGGCCAATAGTGGTTCCCACAAAGACGGTCCTAGCAGTGATTATATGAGGCCACATAGATCTCATCAGACTCACAATGGGACCTTAAGTTCTTGGATTATTTAAAGTACTCTTGCTTCTTCACATGGGCTATAATATTAATTTAAAGCTAATGTAATTTATTTTTAGTAGTCTTCTTTTTTACAGTCCTTGGTCCTGGTACTGTAAAGAGGTATTCTTATTTTTCCCATAGACCTTGTTTGGGAGGAGAAAACATTCAGATAAGTTCTTATTTGTAGGTTGATAGCTTTGTTGACAGAGGGCACAGCTCTATGAACCTTTGAAATTCATAGTCGAAGTTGAACAGCAAACCATTGAAGTATTTTTAACAAAACTGGAGTGCAAAGCTAGATAGCTAGCTAGATGGATGGATGTAAATAGATAGACAGACCTAACTACAAATATGTTTCCATCCTTATTCTAATATGAAAGTATTTTAGATTGAGAAGTATTGTGGAAAACTGCTTTTCTTGGAAGAATATTTATTTTATTTAACAAAATATCAATCATGCATAGATATTTTTAGGATCTTTTCAGGGTAAGGTAGGGTTAGGTTTGTTCTTCTATGGCTCAATGGAGGGGGAGAAGAAAAGAACAACTCACATCTGTCTGTCTGTCTGTCTGTCTACTGTCTAGGAGTGGCAGTATGGCATAGACAATAAAGAACCAGTCTCAGAGTCAGTAAGACCTGGGTTCAAGTAATGCTTCTAATCCTGACAGAAGAAGTGTGACCATGTCACGTATTGAACTCCATTAATAATAATACACACAGCAAGAGAGCATAAATGGGAAAGAACACTGTCTATGGAGGGAGACAAACGGGCTTCACATGCTACCTCTGACGCATTTTCTAGGTACTGTTGGGTAATGTGCCTTACCTCCCTGCCTCTCAGTAAAATAAAGCAGTTGTGGTAGGTAGCCTCTGAGGACACTTCTATTTATGGATCTATGATACTATTAGTCTCCCTCTGTCTCTCTTTCTGTGGCTGTGCTTTGTCTTTTTTTTGTCTCTCTGTTTCTCTGTCTTTTACACACATATATTTAAGCTTTAATACCATACTTATATACACATAATTATGTATATACTATCATATCTTTCAATTACACTGACCTTTGAGAACAGTGATATATACATGTATGTATGTGCACACATACATATGCACACATATATGTGTGTACCTGCATACAAATATATATATATATGTACACACATAAACATACATGCATTCAAATCATACAGAAAGTAGTCAGTGGTACATAAAAATCAGATAATGATGTTTTTTTTCTCTCTGTCCCTCTCCTCTCTTCATTTCTCTCCTATATGTAAAACATAAATTTATATGCATGTGATCTTAAGTATATATTCATTTAAAGTATACGATAAATATGAAATATGGATAGAAATATATCATGGAGAAGACAACATAAAATAACTATGTACAAACAAGATACATACAAGATATATTGAAAATAATCTACAAAGGGAAAGTACTAACATTAAGAGGGATCAGGACAGACTTCTAGTAGGAGGTAGGATTTTTGCTGGGACTTGAAAGAAATCAGGAAAGCTAGGAGGCAGAGATAAGGAAGGAGACCATTTCATGCATGGGAGGGCATGGAAGAATAAAGTAAATGTCTATATTAAATAGTAAATTGAAAAGGATTTGAACAAATAAAACAAATTGAATCAAGATCAGAAGGAAAGCAGAAAATTGGAGAAAATTTATAGTTTTTCAGATAAAGATCTCATCTCTCAAATATATAAAAAAACTGTCAAATCTATAAGACCATGAATCATTTGCCAGTTGATAAGTGGTCAAAGGATGTGAATAGGCAGTTTTCCCATGAAGAAATCAAAACAATTTATAATCATATGAAAAAAATGTTCAAAATCATTATTGATTAGAGAAATGCAAAGTAAAACAATCTTGAGATATCATTTTGCACTTATTAGATTGGCTGAAATGATTGAAGGGGAAAGCTACAAATGTTGGTGGGGGTGTGGAAAAATTAGGTCACTAATTCATTGTTGGAAAAATTGTGAATTGATCCAACCATAGTCAGAATTATATAGGATTTAGCAGGTTCTACCTTATAGGATCAGAGGGCTTGGAATATGATATTCCAGAAAGGCACGAAAACCTCCCAATCCAATACGGAAAATCAGAAATATTAAGTGCATCCTTTTTAGATCATGATGCAATAAAAATAATGTATAATAAAAGGCCTTGGAGAGAGATTTAAAATTAATTGGAAACTAAATAATCCTAAGGAATGAATGAGCCAAACAGCAGGTCATAGAAACAATAACTTCATCCAAGAGAATGACAATAATGAGACAACATATCAAAATTTATGGGTTGCAGCCAAAGCAGTACTGAGAGGAATTTTTTTTGATCTGTAAATGCTTACATGAATAAAATAGAGAAAAAGGAGATCGATGAATTGAGCATGCAACTGAAAAAGCTGGAAAAAGAACAAATTAAAAGTCCCCAGTTAAATACCAAATTAGAAATTCATATAATCAAAGGAGAGATTAATAAAATTGAAATTAAGAAAACTATTGAACTAGTAAATAAAACTAAGAGGTGGTTTTATGAAAAAAAAAGAACAATAAAATAGATAAAACTTTGGGTAATTTGATTTAAGAAAAAAGACAAAAACTGAATTACCAGTGTCAAAAATGAAAAGGGTGAATTCACCACCAATGAAGAAGAGATTAAAACAATAACTAGGAGCTATTTTGCCCAAATGTATGCCAATAAACCTGACAATCTAAGTGAAATGGATGGATATTTCCAAAAATATAAATTGCCCAGATTAACAGAAGAGGAAATAAAATACTTAACCCCATTTCAGACAAAGAAATTGAACAAGCTGTCAATGAACTCCCTAAGAAAAAATCTCCAGAACCAGATGGGTTTACAAGTAAATTCTACCAAACATTTAAAGAACAATTAATTCCAATAATATATAAACTATTTGGAAAAATAGGAAAAGAAGGATTCCTAACAAATTCATTTTATGATAAACATGGTGCTGATACCTAAGCTGGAAAGAGACAAAACAGAGAAAGAAAACTATAGACCGATTTACCTAATTAATATTAATACAAAAAAATTTAAATAAAATATTAGCAAAGAGAGTACACTAATTTACCATGAGGATAATCCACTTTGACCAGGTGGGATTTATACCAGGAATGCAGGACTGGTTCAATATTGAGGAAATTATCAGCATAATTGATCACATCAATAACAAAATTAACAGAAATCATATGATTATCTCATTAGAAGCTGAAAAACTTTTGATGAAATACAACATCCATTCCTATTAAAAATACTAGAGAGCATAGGAATAAATGGAATCTTCCTTAAAATAATAAATAGCATCTACCTAAAACCATTAGCAAGGATTATATGTAATAGGGATAAGCATTTTGAAAAATAAGGGAGGAGGGGGTGAAACAAGGAATTCCATTATCACCACTATTATTCAATATTGTAATAGAAATGTTAGCTTTCCCAATGAGAGAAAAAAGAAATTAAAGAAATTGAAGAAATTAGAATAGGCAATGAGGAAACAAAAATTTCACTTATTGCAGATGATATGATGGTGTACTTAGAGAATCCTAGAAAATCAACTAAAAAGTACTTGAAATAATTAACAACTTTAGCAAACTTGCAGGTCATAAAATAAGTTCACATTAATAGTCAGCATTTCTAAATATTACCAAGAAATCCCGGCAGCGATAGATAGAAAGAGAAGATCTATTTAAAATAACTGTAGACATTATAAAATATTTGGGAGTCTCCCTGCCAAGACAAACCCAGGAACTATATGAATACAGTTAGAAAACATTTTTCACACAAATAAAGTCAGATCTAAACAACTGAAAAAATATCAGTTGTTCATAGGTTGGCTGAGCTAATATAATGAAAATGACAATTCAATCTAAATTATATTACTTATTCAGTGCCCTACCTATCAAACTATTAAAATTATTTTATAGAGCAAGAAAAACTAAAACCAAAATTCATCTGGAAGGACAAAATATCAAGAATATCAAGGGAATTAATGAAAACAAAAGCAAAGGAAGATGACCTAGCCATACCAGATCTAAAACTAATTTAAAGCAGCAATCATAAAAACTATTTGGTTCTGACTAAGAAATAAAGTGATGGATCAATGGAATAGGCTAGGTACACAAGACATAGTTATAAGTAATTCTAGTTACATACTAGTTGATAAAGCCAAAGACTCCAGCTTCTGGGATTAGAACTCATTATTTGAGAAAAACTGCTAGGAAAACTGGAAAATAGTATGGCAGAAGCTAGGTATAGACCAATATCTCATACCGTATACAATGATAAGGTCAAAGCAGGTACATGATTTAGATATAAAGGGTGATATCATAAGCACATTATGAGAGCAAAGAATAGTTTACTTGTCATTGCTATTTGTCCTTTGTTGTTGAAGAGGACCATGATATCAGGAATGTGGTGCCATGACATCCAAGTAATTTGTATTTAAGCGAGAGAGCATTGTTCAAAGTCACCACCAGTCTCACTTTCTCCCCTGGAGCCATCTGAGTCTATTGGCGAGATATAGATAAGCATGACTGGAGATGGCACTGGATGCAGTGGGAGATCTGGGGCTTTTTAAGGTAAGGTCTTTCCCAGGTCTCAATTTGACTGAGGGAAGGCCCATTCAGTCTATGGAGAAGGAAAATTTTATAACCAAACAAGAGATAGAGAATGTTATGAAATGCAAAATTGATGATTTTGGTTACATTAAATTAAAAAAAAAAGTTTTTGCACAAACAAAGCCAATGCAACCAGGATTAGAAAGAAAGCAGAAAGATGGGAAACATTTTTATAGCCAGTGCTTCTGATAAAGGCCTTATTTCTAAAACATATAGAGAACTGAGTCAAATTTATAAGACTACAAGTCATTCCTCAGTTGCTAAATGGTCAGAACATATGAACAGGGAGTTTTCAGATAAATAAATTAAAGCTATCTGTAGTTACATGAAAAATGCTCTAAATTACTATTGCTTAGAGAAAAGCAAATAAAACAACTCTGAAGTACCACCTCAAATTATCAGATTGACTAATTTGACAGAAAAGGAAAATGATAAATTTTGGACAAAATGTGGGAAAATTGGAACAGTAATGCATTGTTGGTGAAGTTCTGAACTGATACAACCATTCTGGAGACCAATGTGGAGCTATGTGCAAAGGTCTACAAAGCTATGCATATCCTTTGGTTCAGCACTATCACTACTAGGTCCATATCTGAAAGATCATTAGAAAGGGAAAAGGACCCACATGTACAAAAATATTTATAGCAACCCTTTTTATGGTGGCAAAGAGTTAGAAATTGAGTTGATGACCATTAATTGGGGAATGGCTGAACAAGTCATGATATAGGATTGTGGTGAAATACTATCGTGGTATAAGAAATGATGAGCAGGTGGATTTCATGAAGGTCTGCTGAGTGAAGTGAGTAAAACCAGAACTGTGTATGCGGTAGCAGCAACACTGGGTGATGATCAAGCATGATAGTCTTAGCTCTTCTCAGCAATGCAATGATCCAAGACAATGGCAAATTACAAAAAACTCATGATGGAAAAATGTTGTCCAAATCCAGAGAAAGAACTATGGCATTTGAATGCACATCGGAGCTTATTATTTTCACTTTTGTTGTTTTTTTTTCTTTTTTCTTTCCTGTGGTTTTCCCCTTTTGTTCTGGTTCTTCTATCACAATTTCACTACCATGGATATATGATTAATATGATTGTACATGTATAACCTATATCAGATTGCTTGCTGTCTTGGGCCAGTGAGATAGGAGGGATGTAAGAGAGGAGGGAGATGAGATTGGAGGGGGAGAGGGAGGAAGAAAAATTTGGAAATCAAAATCCTATATAAGTGTATGTTGAAACCTATCTTTACATGTGATTGGAAAACAATCAAATATTATTAAGTAAAAAAAAAGAAATGATGAGCTTGATGGTCTTAGAAAAATATGGGTAGATGACATACAATAATGAAGAGTGAAATGAGCAGAACCAAGAGAACATTGTGTATGGTAATAGCAGTATCGTTTTAAGAAAAAACTTTGAGAGAATAAGTCTTTTTTACTGTTATAGACAACGAAATTAATTATAAAGGACGTATGAAGGAAGAGGTTGTCTGTATCCAGAGAAAGAACTGATAAATAGAAGTATGTTTAGAATTATATTAAATATATACATATTCATGTCTAATGGTAGTCATCTCCAAGATGGAGGGGGGGATAGGGAAGAAAAGAACAACAATAAAAAGAAATTTACATAACTTTATTGTATATTTAAAAGGAATAGCAAGTTGTACATAATAGATTTTCAGTTTAATGTGCAATCATCTTTTTTTATTATCCTGTTTTATGGAAATGCTTATTTTATTCCACAAGTTAAAAAGAAAATTAGAAGAACATATCTACTTATATCTTTATCTATATACTTTGGGTGGCAAATAATTAATCTGTATTTTATCTATTGTAAAGACATGTTTGAAGTGACCTTCTTCTTAAATTATTGTCTCGGAGGGCAGAAATGTAAGCTGAAATGCTCTTTTCTCAAATAATTGTCTTAGAGGAGAAAAAGCTGTTAAAAACCATTCCTTCAAATGATTCTTATCCTATTAAAAGTAATGAAATGCCCCTCCCTATGATGATTTCCTTAGATGACTAAAAGCAGCTGAAAATTTAATGCGAGAGGAAAAAAAAGCCCAAAGTCTTTTCACTGAAGCTTTTGAGAGAGATGATTGTAATGGATATATCTAGGTGGATCTTTTGAGAGAAGACCTAATAACTTGCAAATAGGGGATGGGGAACAGAGGAGAAGAAGATACACTGGTAAGGAGACATTTTTCTTCTTTTTCCATGTCTCACATTCATGGAATGCTCTCTTTCCATATTCTGCCTTCTAGCTTCCCTGACTTTCAAGTCTCAGCTAAAATCCCACCTCCTACTAGAAGCCTGCCCTAATACCTCTTAATATGAGTGCCTTCCCTTTGTTGATTATTTCCAATATATTTTATACGTGCCTTGTTTGTACATAGGTGTTTGTGTGTGGTCTTCTCCATTAGATTATGAGCTTCTTGAGAACGTTTCTTTGCATCCCCATTGCTTATCACTATGGCTGGAACTTATTACTTAATGGACACTTAATACACGGACACTTAATACATGTCTACTGACTGACTAGCTTACTTATCATACTCTAATTTTATAAGCATGAATAAGGTCCCAATCTTTCTTCATGTCTGAGAACTATATCAATAAGGCAAGATTCATGACCTTGTGGATGACCATGAACTTGCCTGAATGGTTCAGAATTGCAAAGTATAAGAAATTCTCTTGGTAGAAGGCAGAGGAAGTATAACATTTATTTAGACAGGAGTGAATCCAATCCCAGGACCAGCAATTGCAATTCCATATAGTAGCAATAATATTCCAAAGCCAGTAAGCCCACCTCAGTGTAGCAACAAGGAAATTGTAACACAGTATTATAGCAAGGAGCCAAGTCATTCTGGAACCTTCCCCACTGCTAGGGCCTCCCTGTAAACAATCACTCACAAATCCTAATTCTCTGCTCAGCACTCTCTCCTGCAGCTCTGCTGACTCTGAGTTCCTGCACCTTCTTCTTGAGCTGAATTCCAATTCCTGTAGTTCTCACTGCCTCAGTGTCTTCTTAATGTCTGCTTCTGGATCCTGCAGCTCTCAGTTCCACTGCTCCGCTGCTCTCAGTTCTGCTGCTGTCAGTTCTGGTCTCTCTTATACAGCCCTAGCCAGCATCTGATTGACTAAAACTCAGGCACATACCATTGGTTCTGGTCTTAGCAACTCCCCTTAGGGCCCTGAGGGCTTCACACCCACACTGGCTTAACTAGCAAAAGGGTGTGGGCCTGGGGCCTCACACCTAGTTAGTGAAAGGGTCTGGGCCTGCCTCTAATCAGACCTCCCTTTGTTGGCCCCACCTGAGGCCTATTCAAGATCTTTCACTTACTGATTGGCCTTACAAGAACTTAAGGTCCTAGAGAATAAGTTATCCTAGTGTTTCAACAATTCAGCTAGCAGCTGCTGTGGGGGTGTAAGATCCACCAACAGCCAGAACCCAGAAAGCTGCCAGCACACTGCAAAAGCACAGGTTCTTTTGATATGCTTTAATAAGGAAAGCAAGGTTAAAGGGGTTGACAAGCTTACTTTAATTCAGCATACAAATATCATTCATTTAGTTCAGGGGAAAAAGCCAGCACCCTGAACTTCAGGGCAAAATATAAACAAATTACAAACATCCACAGACAGACATTGTCTGATTCAAATCCCAATACATAGTTACCAGAGTTTGACAAAGTCCTAGCATCTGGATTACAAGCTGGAGGGCTCCTTAGCTACAGCTGCCCAGAGTCTCTGCATCAGCACCATCACGAGTGAGAGCCCTCAACAAATTACAAACAGACAGACCCAATACAATTCATAGTTACCAACATCTAGGTTCAGCCCGGGAGCTCAGAACAAGGGCTGGCCCAGAGTCACATGCGCCACCACGGCTGTGGGGAAGAGCTCCCAAGAAGAGAAGGCCAACCTTTTTGGTTTTATATCTTTTTCAGGGTCAGGGGTGAGTCACATGGGTGACTCACCCACATGACCTAGAATCATCACAAAGATTCCAAAACAATCCACGTGGTCTAAAAGCCTCTGCTGTCCCAGACATGTCACTCAAACTCATATCTAAACTAAGCCCTCTCCTGAGGCAAGGAGGCACCAAGGACACCCAAATCTAATCAAGGAAACAAAGGTCAAACTCTCCAAGGGCACTTAGTTGAACTACTGGCAAAATGCTGCATCTTATGATCATCACCTTGAAGGAAAAAGCCTAACATCCATCTGGGACTGGCTCTATTCCCACAAAAGTCACCCGGGGCAAAGAATGAGATTGATGAATCATGCATTCACCAGCATAGGTGTCGGAGATTTTGAGATTGATTCTCCAAGGAAATCTTCATCAGTAGGGAAAGGTTTAAGAAGGTGAGCAGTAGGAGACACGGGGGCGGGGGGGAGACTGAAATTTACAAAAATATCAAGAGGAAGAAAGCTGAATTAAAGAGTTTGGACTTAAGCAGATAAGCCAATAGGGAAGATACTAATAGAAGGAAATGTGGCTTCAAGATCGGATGAAAGACTCCAAGCGTCTATGAATAAGTATTGCAAGACAAAGGAAAATGAATCAACACTCGTTCAATCAGAGGACCTTGTGAATTACCAAGAGAGCCAGGAACCACAGCGTGGTAAGAATCACAGAAGTAGAGTTTATGATCTGCACAGCAGAAATGACGGGCAAAATAGAAAATTTGAATTCATGGTGGGAAGTCTCATCTAAGAAACAAAAGAGTTGGTAACTGATTAGAAACTCAAATACTGAAGGGAAGGAAGATTTGGAAGAAGAGTTGCAAAAAGCATTAGCATGAAAAGAAAACAGGGTCTCTGCACAAATAAAATATACTTAGCTCAAAAATAGGATGCGGAGAGATACCTTAACAGTTATAGGCTTCCCAGAAGAACTAGACAATTAAAAAAACCTGAACAGCGCAACACAAGGAATAACAGAAGAAAACTTCCCAGAAATTCTGACCACAGAAAACAGTGTCGAGGGAAAGAATCCATAGATCACTTCCAAAAAAAACCAACTCTATGCTGCAAACTCCAAGACATATAACGATTAAATTTAACAATTCCGTTAAAAATGCAGCAACAAATTCTGCAAGCAGATAGATAGTCCCTTGCAGCTGCCTTTTTCCGAAAAGGGCATCCGTTTTGGACCCAAAGCCCTACCCCCTCAAACTGTGAAACAAGGAAACTAATCTATTTTGAGATCTATTTCGATGTCTGGCTAAATGAGGGAAGAGAAAGCCTTTCTGTCCCTTGTTTCCCAACCAGAAGCTAGCCTAGTGTACATCTTTTGTTTGTTACAATATCCCCAGATATGACAGAGTAGGCTGACTCTGAGGAATAGTGAGCCAAAGCATCAAGTAGGAGCCTCTGCTTCTATCCTTAAACAAGTGGGTTCTCTTCCCTGTGTCCTTAATAGAATGAGTGAAGGTGTTAGGTCCTGATCAGCAGTAATGGTGGTAAAAGATCTTGTCGGCTTTTTCTTTTCCTCAAGGACAGTGCAAACTCAAGTAAGTAGTTCCTGGAATCTGTACTACCCTTAGGCAAATGGGGGATATATTTATATGTATTTATTTAAAAAAACAACAAGAAGAAAACTTTTAAATGAGCACAATGCAATATGGGAAGAAGAGAAATTAATTAAGGAATGTAATTAAATATAATGAAGGAAAATGCGTCAAATATCTTTGATAAAGGTCTGATACAGATGTGGGTGTAGGTGTGTGTACACATACACATAGATATGTATATATTTTTGAGTAAGAACTATTTTTCAATAGTTAAATGGGGTCACCTTCCCTTGATTAAATAAATTATTTCATTGCTCAACTGATTAGAACTTTCTCAAGTACAAATAAAAGCAGATTTTATTGTACCAATTTAAAGCCAAATATGACAAAATTAATGCTATTGACAGAAATTAATATATATTTATACAATCTACCAGACTCCATTAAAATACACAAGTTTCAATAATTGGGGAAATGCTAATACTGAGGGTCCAGATGGGTCTAATCTCAGAGGCCTTCATGGATGATAAAAGTTTGAACAGAAATTTGCAGGAAGGTAGAAACATGATTTGGCAGCAGGGGAAAAAGGAGGGGGATCCAGATGGGGAGCATGGCAGGTGTGATGGCTCAAAGGCAGGAATATCATGTGTGAGGGATGACAAATAATTTTGTTTGGCTGAAGTATGAGCAGAATCTGGGGTATAGGCATGGAAGCTGTGACTCTCTACACCCCATTAACCAGTCTCTAACACGAGTATCTCAATTTATTTCACACAAAACATTCAACAACCAAGATGTTAATTATCCTATGACTCTTCTTCTATCCCAATCGTTTTTTCTTCCTCCTTGATGAGCTCTTGTTAGACACAAGTTGCTAAATAACTTTTCTTTCCTTCCCTAAAGAGAGAGTTGGGGTAGTGAGAGGGGTAGTTGCAAAATGTCTACCTAAGATCTCTCTACTTTGAAATTACATTGTAATAGCAAAATTTGTTGTATGAACAATTCATTTGGGTTTCTAGTTAATGAACCACCAAAGAAAAAAAAGAACCTTATTTTAGGATGTTCCTACCTATAATGCAGTCCCATCGCACAGACCCAGAGATTATTGTTGTAGTGAGGTACTCATATGGTTTTATATTAACGTATATATGTTCATGTGTGTTTCTGTAAATGTATTCAAATCCCAGAGAAGAAAAGCCTAGAGGCAAAATAATAAAACAATGAACAGTTTTGTTTGCCAAACTGCATTTTGTTTAGTCAACAGTCACTTATGGTTTCTGGTACCAGAATAAGATGGTCTAAAAGGAAAAGTAGCAACGCCTGATATTTGTAGGATAGTCATGGTATAGCGTATAGAGAACTGGCCTTCCTCTGGCTGTGTGACTCTGGAGAAATTATTTAACTTCTCAATGCCACAGCCACTTCTATAATACTATAAACTGTCGAGAAACTAGTGAAATGCAGTGGTAGACAGTTTCCTTTCCAGAGTTCCCTATATCCATGAAATTGCAGTAGTAGTCCCTATATCTATTTCCATAATGCTTTAAGACTTATGAAGCACTTTTTGCACAATAATCTCCCAGATAATCTTGTGAAGTTAGTAGTACAGATATTAGAATTTCTGTTTTCCAGTTTGGAAAAGTGAGACTTACAGAAGTTAAGTCATTTGACTTGGTGACAGAGGTAATAACTGCCAGTTAGAAGCAAGATTCAAGGCCTGCTTTCCTCTGACTCCCAAGTTCAAAACACTTTCATTACCCTACACTATGAATGTAATAGTTGTTAAATGGAGAATCTATAAATCAATAGAATTTGTTGATGTTAGAACACCATCCACCATCACAGATTTCAACAAATTTAGTACTAAACACTGGGGACTTGACCGAGGTACCTAGAAGGTAAGTGACTTTCACAAGGTCACGCAGTCAATAAATTCTAATAGTGGGATTTTAAATTCTGTTTTCCTTAGTCTAAACCCAGCAATCTATCTTATGCCATACTACCATGATTATTAAATACATACATATGGACTCACATACATAATCATGTGTGTATTTATCTCCTTTGTGGAGGACAATGGATAAAATCTAAAAAGCTGAAGATTAGACAACATTTTATAATTAGTATGTTAAAGAGATATTATTATTATTTGATTTCTTGTTTATAAGACCTGTAGCTAGGTTAAAGGGACTGGGGCTGTTTTCAAAGAAGATGACATTTAAGTGCAGCTGACTGCGTTATTCCAGAGGATATTTCATTCATTCAGATTGTCAAAACCCAAGTGAGCTCCCCCTGCCCTTCCCCATCTTGTCAAAAGTGTAAAAAGTCCTACTTAGGTCTCCATCTGTAGCTTTCAAATGTTTCAAGCAGCTGTAGATTTCAATCAATACGTATGTATTAAGCCTTCCCTTTACTCAACTCTCTACTAGGTGTCATAGGCAAAAAATGTTTCTTTTTTCCCCCATTTAAAAAAAAATCAGACAAGCAACCCTCTCCACCCAATTGAGAACATAAAAAAAAAAAACACCAAAATCTGTTACAAACATGTATAGTTAATTAAAACAAATTTCTACATTGGCTATATTCAATTTTTTTTTTCTTTCATTCTACACTCTAAGACCTTTACCACTCTGTCAGGAGGTAGGTTATGTTTCATCATTAGTCCTCTGGAATTCTGATTGTTGGTTACACGGATAAGAGTTCAACGTAATAGTATTCAACCGTGTGTGTGTGTGTGTGTGTGTGTGTGTGTGTGTGCGTGTGTGTGTGTACACACATATATTTATACTTCACATTCACATATTTGGTATATTGAATATATTAGATTCCCTCAGATTTCACAGTTCTTGCCACCTCACAAAAAAACGAAATATAATTTTGTTTATCCACAGAGTTCATTTTGCATAGAACTGGTCTCTCCCTTAATCTACCCTCTCTCCAATACTCTCCTTTCTTCTCTTCCTGCCCTCCTATTTCTCTCTTCAGTGAAATCGGTTTCTGTACCCAATCGTATGTGTGTGAGATGAGAGTGAGGTTCAAGTATGAACTGCTCCCTGGACCCCTTTCTCCTTGTCTGTATGTATATGTGTATACATACACACACATAAGTATATACATATATACATACACATGCATCTATTTTTTGCATCCTAAATTCTATGAGGTAACTTTCCTTAAGTTTTCTGCCCTCCCCATTGTAATTTTCCTCTCTTCTTTTTCCATTTCCATTATTAAGATGATGAAGACACTCCCAGGACCTGTCGAATTGGACTCCCTTTATGAACCTTGACAAAGAAAGGGTTCAGAGGGGACACATATATCATCTTCCCACATTTGGATGTAAGCAGTTTATCCTCTTGTAATCCTTTGTCATTGCTCATTCAGATTTACATTTTTATGTTTCTTTTCACTCCTGTGAATTTCAAATTTCTCCATAGCTCTGGTCTTTTCATCAGGAATTTTTGGAAGTCTTGTATTTCTTTTATTATTATTATTTCTTCTTTATTACTAAAATTTACACAACAAGAAAAACAAGAAGCATTGTAAACTTAAATAATGAAACAAATACAAAATAAGAAAAGAGACAAAAGCATGTCATATGCACAGTAGAACATAAGAAAGGATTCAGAAGAGATAGCAATAAATTTCCATTTCAAGAAAGCTTAAATAACAAATACTATGCTTTTGCCCTGAGTGCTGGAGTGCTCCACAACTCTTGCTCTTGGCTCAACCTTTTTCTAGTTTCTGCAAACTTCCCTATTTCCCCGTGGTAATCTGGGCCTAATAGAGGATTTACTGTGACTTTTCTGGATTTTCCTATCAAGATTGAGTTCGGGTGTTTTTTCTTGACTTCTTAAGAGGAATTTGTGGAGAGGAGCTAACTTTACTGCTTTCTATCACAACAGGATCTTGGCTCTACCTCTGTCAAATGTTTCTATAACTAAGTCTAAGTCACATTTGGTAAAACTGAGAAATTGTATAATGAAATTAATAATATAGTCAGGTTTTTTTTCAATATTAGATTGAAGATGTTTTAAAAAATCAGTTACTCAGTTGCCTCAGTAGTGCAATCATGTATTTAAAATAAAAGTGGGCATGTATAGTTCATTTAAGTAGTATTCTATTTTTCTTTTATGTTTAAATAAGTTAGTGTTTCTGTGATTATTTTAATCACCCAGTTATATTTTCAGAAATGATATTTTTCTTGCCCCTGAATTGTATGAGTCCATATACAAAAAAGGGAGGCATGGTTTTTTGTAGCAAAGCAATGGCAGAGAAAATGCACACACATCATTCTAATCCATATTATTGAAGATGGATGGGCTCTGACTGGTCAATTTTCCTAGGGCTTATACATTTTTATTCAGAACTTTAAATTTTTTTGTATTGCCACCTTATTTATTTAACTTATATGCATAGTATATCATATGAAATGCCAGACTGGATGAATCAAAAGCTGGAATTTAGATTACCAGAAGAAATAGCAACTATTTCAGATATGCAAATGACACTGATGACAGAAAGTAAAGAGGAATTAAATTTTTTTATACTTGATTTATTTTTAGTTTTCAACATTCACTCCCACAATATTTTGAGTTTTAAATTTTCTCCCTCTCCTTCTCTGCCCCCCTCCCAAAGACAGCATGCAATCGTATATAGACTTTATATATACATTCACATTAAACAAATTTTCACATTAGTCTTGATGTAAAGAAAAATTAGAACCAATGGGAGGAAACACAAGAAAGAAGAAACAAAACAAAACAACAAAAGAAAAAGAGAGCAAATAGTACGCTTCCATCTGCGTTCAGACTCCAAAGTTCTTTCTCTGGGAGTGGACAGCATTTTCCATCATGAGTCTTTTGGAGTTGTCTTTGATCCTTGCACTGCTGAGAAGAGCTAAAGCAGTCATAGCTGATCATCACACAAGGTTGCTGGGGTTATTTATGTATTTTGTTTCCTCTTCTGTTAATCTGGGCAATTTATATTTTTTTAAAATATTTATCTATTTCACTTAGATTGTCAGATTTATTGGCATGCATTTGGGCAAAATAGCTCATAATTATTGTTTTGATTTCCTCTTCATTAGTGGTGAATTCACCCTTTTCATTTTTTATCCTGGTGATTCAGTTGTCTTTCTTTGTTTTAATCAAGTTAACCAAAGGTTTATCTATTTTATTGGGTTTTCAAAAAATAATCTCTTAGATTTATTTAATAGTTCAATAGTTTTCTTAATTTCAATTTTGTTAATCTCTTTTTTGTTTTTCAGAATTTCTAATTAGGTATTTAATTGGAGAATCTCAATTTGTTCTTCTTGCCTTTTTAGTTGCACACCCAATTAATTGATTTCTTCTTTCCCCATTTTATTCTTTTTTTTTTATTTTTAGTTTACAACAGATGGTTCTACATAATTTTGAGTTCCAGATTTTCTCCCCTCCCTCCCCCCTCCCTCCCCAAGATGGCATGGAATCTCATATAACTACCACGAATAACTTCGCATTGAATTAATTTATACACTAGTCAAGTTGCGGAGAAGAATTATGACCAATGGAATGAGTCATGAGAAAGAAGAAACAGAACCAAAACAAAAAAACAAAAACAAAAACAAAAGAGAAGAGAAAAAGGCGAGCATGAAGTGTGCCTCAATCTGCATTCAAACTTCATAGTTCTTTCTCTGGATGTAGATAGCATTCTCCATCGTGAGTCCTTTGGAGTTGTGCCGGCACCTTGTGTTGCTGAGAAGAGCAAAGTCTGTCAGGGTTGGTCCTCACGGAATCCATATATCTTTGGTTGTGTACAGTGTTCTCCTGGCTCTACTCCGCTCACTCAGCATTATGTCGTGTAGGTTTTTCCAGGTTGTTATGAAGTCCATATCATCCCCATTTCTTATGGCACAATAGTATTACGTTACCTTCATATACCACAGCTTGTTCAGCCATTCTCCAATTGATGGGCATCCCTTTGATTTCCAATTCTTGGCTACCACAAAAAGAGCCGCTATAAATATCCTTGTATATATGGGTCCTTTTCCCGCTTGTGTGATTTCTTTGGGATACAACCCTAGAAGTGGTATTGCTGGGTCAAAGGGTATGAACATTCCTGTGGCCCTTCGGGCATGGTTCCAAATTACTCTCCAAAATGGCCGGATCATCTCACAACTCCACCAGCAATGTAACAATGTTCCAAATTTCCCACATCCTCTCCAGCATTTATCATTTTCCTGTTTTGTTATTTTAGCCAATCTGACAGGAGAGATGTGGTATCTAAGAGTTGTTTTGATTTGCATTTCTCTAATCAGCAGTGATTTAGAGCATTTTTTCATATGCCTATAGATAGCTTTAATTTCTTCCTCTGAAAACTGCCTGTTCATATCCTTTGACCATTTCTCAATTGGGGAATGGCTTGTATTCCTATATATTTGGCTCAGTTCCCTGTATATTTTAGAAATGAGGCCTTTATCAGAGATACTAGTTGTAAAGTTTTTCTCCCAATTTTCTGCTTCCCTCCTAATTTTTGTTGCATTGGCTTTTTTTTGTACAAAAACCTTTCAATTTAACATAATCAAAATTATCCATTTTGCATTTTGTAATGCTCTCTATCTCTTGTTGGGTCATGAATTCTTTTCTTTTCCATAAATCTGATAAGTAAACTATTCCTTGCTCTCCCAAATTATTTATAGTATCAGCCTTTACTCCTAAATCATGAACCCATTTTGACTTTATTTTGTTATATGGTGTAAGATATTGGTCTATGCCCAGTTTCTGTCCTACCATTTTCCAATTTTCCCAACAGTTTTTGTGAAATAGTGAATTATTAGCCCAGAAGCTGGCCTCTTTGGGTTTATCAAAGAGTAGATTGCTATAGTTGTTGACTTCTCCATCTTGTATTCCTATCCTATTCCACTGATCCACACCTCTGTTTCTTAGCCAGTACCAGGTAGTTTTGATGACTGCTGCTCTGTAGTACAGTTTAATATCTGGTATGGCTAGGCCACCTTCTCTAGCATTTCTTTTCATTAATACCCTAGATATTCTAGACCTCTTGTTTTTTCCAGATGAATTTTGTTATAATTTTGTCCAGCTCAGTAAAATAATTTTTTGGTAGTTCGATTGATATGGCACTGAATAGATAGATTAATTTAGGTAAAATTGACATTTTTATTATATTAGCTCGGCCTAACCATGAGCAACTGATATTTTTGCATTTATTCAGATCTGAATTTATTCGCATGCAAAGTGTTTCATAGTTATGTTCATATAGGCCCTGGGTTTGTCTTGGCAAATAGACTCCCAAATATTTTATAGTGTCTGCAGTAACTTTGAATGGAATTTCTCTTTCTATCTCTTGCTGTTGGGCTTTGTCAGTAATGTATAGGAATGCTGAGGATTTATGTGGGTTTATTTTATATCCTGCAACTTTGCTAAAGTTGTTTATTATTTCAAGTAGTTTTTTTACTTGATTCTCTAGGATTCTCTAAATAAATCATCATATCATCTGCAAAAAGTGATAATTTAGTTTCTTCTTTTCCTATTCTAATTCCTTCAATTTCTTTTTCTCCTCTTATTGCTACAGCTAACGTTTGTAGTACCAAATTGAATAGTAGGGGTGATAATGGACACCCTTGTTTCACCCCTGATCTTATTGGGAATGCATCTAGCTTATCCCCATTACAAATAATGCTTGTTGATGGTTTTAGGTAGATGCTATTTATAATTTTAAGGAAGGTTCCATTTATTCCTATGCTTTCTAGTGTGTTTAATAGGAATGGGTGTTGTATTTTGTCAAAGGCTTTTTCTGCATCTATTGAGATGATCATATGGTTTTGTCATTGATATGATCAATTATGCTAATAGTTTTCCTAATATTGAACCAGCCTTGCATTCCTGGAATAAATCCTACCTGGTCATAGTGTATTATTGTCATGATAAGTTGCTGCAATCTTTTTGCTAATATTTTATTTAAAATTTTTGCATCAATATTCATTAGAGAAATTGGTCTATAATTTTATTTCTCTGTTTTGACTCTACCTGGTTTGGATATTAGTACCATATTTGTGTCATAAAAAGAATTTGGTAGGACTCCTTCTTCCCCTATTTTCCCAAATAGTCTACAAAATATAGGAATTAGTTGTTCTTTAAATGTTTGATAGAATTCACATGTAAAACTATCTGGCCCTGGAGATTTTTTCCTAGGGAGTTCATTGATAGCATGCTCAATTTCTTTTTCTGAGATGGGGTTATTTAGAAATTTTACTTCTTTTTCTGTTAACCTGGGCAGTTTATGTTTTTTTGTAGATATTCATCCATATGTCTAAAGTTGTCAAATTTATGGGCATACAGTTGGGCAAAATAATTCCTAATTATTGTTTTGATTTCCTCTTCATTAGAGGTGAACTCACCCTTTTTGTTTTTGATACTGGTAATTTGATTTTCTTCTTTCTTTTTTTAATTAAATTGACCAAAGGTTTATCAATTTTATTGGTTTTTTCATAAAACCAGCTCTTTGTTTTATTTATTAATTCAATAGTTTTCTTGGTTTCAATTTTATTAATCTCTCCTTTGATTTTCAGAATTTCTAATTTGGTGTTTAATTGGGGATTTTCAATTTGCTCTTTTTCTAGCTTTTGCAGCTGTATGCCCAGATCACTTATCTCCTTTTTCCCTATTTTATTCATGTAAGCGTTTAGGGATATAAAACTTCCCCTAAGAACTGCTTCAGCTGCATCCCATAAGTTTTGGTATGTTGTTTCATTATTGTCATTCTCTTGAATGAAGTTATTAATTGTTTCTCTGATTTGTTCTTTGGCCCACTCATTCTTTAGAATTAGATTATTTAGTTTCCAATTAGTTTTTAGCTTATTTTTCCATGGTTCTTTATTAAAAATAATTCTTATTGCATCATGATCTGAAGAGGATGCTTCGACTACTTCTGCCTTTCTGCACTGGATTGTGAGGTTTTTATGCCCTAGTACATGGTCAATTTTTGAGTATGTGCCATGTACCACTGAGAAGAAAGTATATTCCTTTTCATCCCCATTCAGTTTTCTCCAGAGCTCTATCATATCGGCCTTTCTTAAATTCTGTTTACCTCCTTAACTTTTTTCTTATTTATTTTGAGGTTAGATTTATCAGGTTCAGAAAGGGGGAGGTTGAGGTCTCCCAATATTATAGTTTTGCTGTCTATTTCTTCCTGTAACTCACTTAAACTCTCCTCTAAGAATTTGTATGCCTTACCACTTGGTGCATATATGTTAAACAATGATATTGCTTCATTGTTTATGGTGCCTTTTAGCAGGATATAATGTCCTTCCTTATATCTTTTAATTAAATCTATCTTTACTTTTGCTTTGTCTGAGATTAGGATTGCTACACCTGCTTTTTTTACTTTAGATGAGGTGCAATATATTTTACTCCAGCCTTTTGCCTTTACCCTGTGTGTATCACCCTGTTTCAAATGTGTTTGTAAACAGCATATTGTAGGATTATGGTTTTTAATCCACTTTGCTTTCTGCTTTCATTTTATAGGAGAGTTCATCCTATTCATATTCATAGTTATGATTACTATCTGTGTATTTTTGTCCATCCTATGCACCCTCTCAGTTACGCTTTTCTTTCTCCCTTTCCCTCCTCAAAAGAGTTTTACTTTTGACCACCTCCCTCAGTCTTCCCTTTCTTCTATCAGCCCTCTCTCTTTTCTTTCCCTTTTCCCTTACTACTTCTTCCCACCCTTCTATCCACCCCCTCCCTTTTCTTTCCCCTTTCCCTTCCTACTTCCTATAGGGTTAGTTAGATTTCTATACTAACTGATTATCTTATCCCTCTTTGAGCCAAATCTGATGAGAGTAAGGTTCAAACAATGCTCATGTCCCTCCCTTCTTTCCTTCTACTATGATAGGTCTTTGTGCCTTTTTGTTTGATGTAATTTATCCTTGTCTGTCTCCTCCTTTCCTCTTCCCCCAGTAAATCCCTTTTCACCACTTAATTAGATTTTTTTATTATCACATCAAAATCAACTTATACTCATGCCCTCTATCTATGTATACCCCCTTTAAATGTCATAATAATAATAGTTATCAAGCATCACAAGTGTCATCTTCAGTTGTAGGAATGTAAACAGTTCACTCATATTAGTAACATGTTCTTGCTTTTTTTCTTCCCTGTTTACCTTTTTATGCCTGTCTTGAGTCTTGTATTTGAAGATTAAATTTTCTGTTGAGCTCTGATCTTCTAATCAGGAAGGCTTGGCCATTGAATGTTCATCTTTTCCCCTGAAAGGGTATGCTCATTTTTGCTGGGTAGTTGATCCTTGGTTGTAATCCAAGCTCCTTTGACTTATGGAATATCATATTCCATGCCGTCAGATGTTTTAATGTAGAAGCTACAAAGTCCTGTGTAATCCTGAATAATGGATCCAGAATATTTAAATTGTTTCTTTCTTGCTGCTTGTAGTATTTTCTCTTTGATCTGATAATTTTAGAATTTGGCTACAATATTCCTTAGTGTTTTCAATTTGGGACCTCTTTAAGGAGGTGATCAGTGGATTCTTTCAATTTCTATTTTCCCCTCTGCTTCCAAGACCTCAAGACAATTTTCTTTGATGGTTTCTTGAAAGATGCTGACTAGGCTCTTTTTTCCATGATGGCTTTCATGTAGTGCAATAAATTTTAAATTGTGTCTCCTGGACCTATTTTTCAGGTCAGTTGTTAAAGAATGAGGTATTTTACATTTTCTTTTATTTTTCATTCTTTTGTTTTTGTTTGACTGATTCTTGATATCTCATATAACCATTAGCTTCCACTTGCCCAATTCTAATTTTTAATGAATTATTTTCTTCAATTAGGTTTTGTCCCTCCTTTTTCCATTTAGCCCATTTTACTTTTTAAGGAGTTCTTCTCTTCAGTGAGTTTTTGTGCCTCCTTTTCCTTTTGCCCAATTGTATTTTTAAGGACTTGTTTTCTTCAGTGTGCTTTTCTTTCAATTTGACAGGTGTATGTTTTTGTTTTTTTAATTTTTAAATTTATTTTTAGTTTTCAGAATTCATTTCCAAAAGATTTTGAGTTAAAAATTTTCTCCCTATCTTTACCATCCCCCCACCCCAAGATGGCATTGTTTCAACAATCCGGCTAGCAGCTGTTGTGAGCATGAAAGACCAACACAAGCCCAACAACAAGCACACTGCCAGCACTCTGCCAAAGCCCAGGTTCTTTTAATCTGATTTACTAAGGAAAGCAACGTTAAGGGGTTGACAAGTTTCCTTCAATCAAACATACAAATGTAACCCACTTAGTTCAGGGGGAAAAGCCAGCACCCTGAACTTCAGAGCAAAATACAAACAAATTACAAACATCGACAGACAGACCCAATACAGATTCATAGTTACCAATATCTAGGTTCAGCCCAGGAGCTCATAACAAGGGCCAGCCCAGAGTCACTCACACCACCACTGCTGTGGGTAAGAGCTCCAAGAAAGAGAAAGCCAACCCCTGGTTTTATATCTTTTTAAGAGTCAGGGGTGAGTCACACATGCAACTCACCCACGTGACCTAGAATCATCACAAAGAGTTGAATTAAACCCACGTGGTCTAAAAACCTCTGATGTCCCAGACATGTCACTCAAACTCATGTGTAAACTAGGCCCTCCCCTGAGGCAAGGAGGTCACCAAGGACTCCCAAATCTAATCAAGGAAACAAAGGCCAAATTCTTCAAGGGAACTTGGTTGAACTGAGTGCTAAGAGCCCATTTTGTTTACCAGCACAGGCATGTATTCTGATTTCCCCTTTCCCCAGTCTGCCCTCTCTTCTATCACCCTTCTCCCCCTCATCCCCTTTCCCCTTACTTTCCTGTAGGGCAAGATAGCTTTCTGTACTCCATTGCCTGTATATCTTATTTCTCAATTGCATGTAAAAACAATTTTTTCAACATTTGTTTTTAGAACTTTGAGTTCCAAATTCTCTTCCTTCTTCCCTCCCCGCCCCCCCCTCCTTGGGAAGGCAAGCAATTCAATATAGGTTATACATGTATCGTTATGTAAAACACTTCCATGATAGTCATGTTGTGAAAGACTAACCATATTTCCCTCCATCCTATCCTGTCCCCCTTTATTCAATTTTCTCCTTTGATCCTGTCCCTTTTGAAAAATGTTCACTTTTGACCACCTCCTCCCTCAATCTTCTCTCCCTTCTGTCGACTCCCCCTTCTTATCCCTTTCCCCCCTACTTTCCTGTAGAGTAAGATGCCCAATTGAGTGTGTATGTTATTCCCTCCTTAAGCCAAATCCGATGAGAGCAAGGTTCACTCATTCCCTTTCACCTACCCCATCTTCCCTTCCATTATAACAGCTTTTTCTTGCCACATTTCTGTGAGATAATTTACTCCCTTCTATCTCTCCCTTTCTCCTTCTCCCAATTTCTTCCCCTCTCCTTAATTTTATTTTTTTAGTTATCATCTCTTCATATTCAACTCACACTGTGCCCTCTGTCTATATGCATGTGTGTGTGTGTGTGTGTGTGTGTGTGTGTGTGTATGTATGTATGTATATATATTCCCTCCAACTACCCTAATACTGAGAAAGGTCTCATGAGTTACAAATATCATCTTTCCACGTAGGAATGTAAACAGTTCAACTTTAGTAAGTCCCTTATGATTTATCCTTCCTGTTTACCTTTTCATGCTCTCTTGATTCTTATATTTGAAAGTCAGATTTTCTATTCAGCTATGGTCTTTTCATCAAGAATGCTTGAAAGTCCTCTACTTCATTGAAAATCTATATTTTGCTCTACAGTATTATACTCAGTTTTGCTGGGTAGGTGATTCTTGGTTTTAATCCTACCTCCTTTGACCTCAAGAGTATCATATTCCAGTCACTTTGATCGCTTAATGTAGAAGCTGCCAGATCTTGTATTATCCTGATTGTGTTTCCACAATACTCGAATTGTTTCTTTCTGGCTGCTTGTGATATGTTCTCCTTGACCTGGGAACTCTAGAATTTGGAGACAACATTCCTAGGAGTTTTCTTTTGGGGATCTTTTTCAAGAGATGATCAGTGGATTCGTTCAATTTCTATTTTACCCTCTTGTACCCTCAGGGCAGTTCTTCTTGATAATTTCTTGAAAGATGATGTCTAGGCTCATTTTTTGATCATGGCTTTCAGGTAGTCCAGTGATTTTTAAATTATCTCTCCTGGATCTGTTCTCCAGGTGGATGGTTTTTCCAATGAGATATTTTACATTTTCTTCTATTTTTTCATTCTTTTGGTCCTGCTTTATAATATCTTGCTTTCTCATAAAGTCATTAGCTTCTACTTGCTTCAATGTAATTTTAAGGCATTATTTTCTTCAGTGGTCTTTTGGACCTCCTTTTACATTTGTCTGATTCTGCCTTTTAAGGCATTCTTCTCCTCACTGACTTTTTGGAGCTCTTTTGACATTTGGGTTAATCTATTTTTTATTTTTTTTAATTTAAATTTATTTATTTAACATATTTGGTTTTCAGCATTGATTTTCACAACAGTTTGAATTATAAATTTTCTCCCCATTTCTACTCTCCCCCCCACTCCAAGATGGCTTATATTCTGGTTGCCCTGTTCCCCAGTCAGCCCTCACCTCTATCACCCCCCTCCCCTCTCATCCCCTTTTCCCTTCCTTTCTTGTAGGGCAAGATAAATTTCTATGCCCCATTGCCTGTGTATCTTATTTTTTAGTTTCATGCAAAAACCTTTTTTGTTTTTGAACATCTGATTTTAAAACTTTGAGTTCCAAATTCTCTCCCCTCTTCCCTTCCCACCCACCCTCCCTAAGAAGTCAAGCAATTCAACCTAGGCCACGCATGTATCATTATGTATAACCCTTCCACAATACTCATGTTGTGAAAGGCTAACTACATTTTGCTCCTTCCCAACCCATCCCGCTTTATTGAATTTTCTCCCTTGACCCTGTCCCCTTTCCAAAGTGTTTGTTTTGATTACCTCCACCCCCATCTGCCCTCCCCTCCATCATCCCCCCCCTTTTATTTTTTTTATCTTCCTCCCTCTTCTTTCCTGTGGGGTAAGATACCCAACTGAGTATGTATGGTATTCCCCCTCAGGCCAAATCTGATGAGAGCAAGGTTCACTCATTCCCCCCTCACCTGCCCTCTCCCCTTCTCCCACAGAACTGCTTCCTCTTGCCACCTTTATGCGAGATAATCCACCCCATTCTATCTCTCCCTATCTCCCTCTCTCAGTATGTTGGTCTCTCATCCCTTAATTTCATTTTATTTCTTTTATATATCTTCCCTTCATCTTCAACTCAC
This sequence comes from Trichosurus vulpecula, assembly GCF_011100635.1. Taxonomy (NCBI): domain Eukaryota; kingdom Metazoa; phylum Chordata; class Mammalia; order Diprotodontia; family Phalangeridae; genus Trichosurus; species Trichosurus vulpecula. Next base: position 262,535,707 of record NC_050580.1, on the reverse strand, counting down.
CCTGTGTCTGCTCTCTCTCTTTTACATATATATATATATATATATATGTATGTATGTAAACATACACACATATATATACACATACATACATATACACATAGATATATACATACATACACATTCACTTGTATATATACATAAACATATACATATATATGCATATTCCCTTCAACTACCCTAATACTGAGGTCTCATGAATCATACACATCATCTTTCCATGTAGGAATGTAAACAAAACAGTTCAACTTTAGTAAGTCCCTTGCAATTTCCGTTTCTTGATTACCTTTTCATGCTTCTCTTGATTCTTGTGTTTGAAAGTCAAATTTTCTATTCAGTTCTGGTCTTTTCACTGAGAAAGATTGAAAGTCCTCTATTTTATTGAAAATCCATATTTTGCCTTGGAACATGATACTCAGTTTTGCTGGGTAGGTGATTCTAGGTTTTAATCCTAGCTCCATTGACTTTCGGAATATCGCATTCCAAGCCCTTCGATCTCTTAATGTAGAAGCTGCCAGATCTTGGGTTATTCTGATTGGGTTTCCACAATACTCAAATTGTTTCTTTCTGGCTGCTTGCAGTATTTTCTCCTTGATCTGGGAGCTCTGGAATTTGGCGACAATATTCCTAGGAGATTTCTTTTTGGGATCTATATCAGGAGGCGATCGATGGATTCTTTCAATTTCTATTTTGCCCTGTGGCTCTAGAATATCAGGGCAGTTCTCCTTGATAATTTTTTGAAAGATGGTATCTAGGCTCTTTTTTTGATCATGGCTTTCAGGTAGTCCAATAATTTTTAAATTAACTCTCCTGGATCTATTTTCCAGGTCAGTGGTTTTTCCAAGGAGATATTTCACATTGTCTTCCATTTTTTCATTCCTTTGGTTCTGTTTTATAATATCCTGATTTCTCTTAAAGTAACTAGCTTCCACTTGCTCCAATCTAATTTTTAAAGTAGTATTTTCTTCAGTGGTCTTTTGGACCTCCTTTTCCATTTGGCTAATTCTGCCTTTCAAGGCATTCTTCTCCTCATTGGCTTTTTGGAGCTCTTTTTCCATTTGAGTTAGTCTGTTTTTTAAGGTGTTGTTTTCTTCAGTGTATTTTTCAGTATTTTTTGGGTCTCCTTTAGCAAGTTGTTGACTTGTTTTTCATGGTTTTCTCGCATCCTTCTCATTTCTCTTCCCAATTTTTCCTCTACTTCTCTAACTTGCTTTTCCAAATCCTTTTTGAGTCCTTCTATGGCCTGGGGCCAGTCCATGTTTTTCTTGGAGGCTTTGGTTGTAGGCTCTATGACTTTGTTGTCTTCTTCAGGCTGTATGTTTTGGTCTTCTTTGTCACCAAAGAAAGAATCCAAAGTCTGAGATTGAATCTGGGCACGTTTTCGCTGCCTGGCCATGTTCCCAACCAACTAACTTGACCCTTGAGTTTTTCAGTGGGGTATGACTGCTTGTAGACTAACATTTCTATGTTCCACGTTTGGGGGGGAGGTGCCAACTCTGTCAGACCCGCACTGCTCCTTCCCCAAGAACCCCCAGTCCAGACTGGGCTTAGATCTTCAGCAGGCTGTTGCACTCCTGCTCTGATCTGCCACTGAATTCCTCCCACCAGGTGGGCCTGGAGCCGGAAGTAACAACAACTGGAGCTGCCCCACCTCCGCTGCCCCCGGGGCTGGAAGCCGAACCGCGAACTCCTTCCACTCCTGCAGCTTTTCCCACTAACCTTCTCTGCAGTCTTTGGTGTTTGTGGGTCGAGGTGTCTGGTAATTGCCGCAGCTCACATATTCAGGGCGCTAGGGCCCCCTCCGCCCGGCTTCTGGTCTGGATGTTCCATGCCGCTCAGGCTGGGCTCTGCTCCACTCCGTTCCCAGCTCCCAGCTCCCAGCTCCGAGCTCCGTGTGGGATAGACCTCACCCAGAGACCATCCAGGCTGTCCTGGGCTGGAGCCCTGCTTCCCTCTGCTGTTCTGTGGGTTCTGCCGTTCTAGAATTGGTTCAGAGCCATTTTTTATAGGTTTTTGGAGGGACTCGGGTATGGAGCTCACTCTAGTCCCTGCTTACCAGCCGCCATCTTGGCTCCGAGGGTTAATCTATTTTTTAAGGTGTTATTTTCTTCAGTATTTTTTTTGGGTCTCCTTTAGCAAGGTGTTGCCTTTTTTTCATGACTTTCTTGTATCACTCTCATTTCTCTTCCCAATTTTTACTCTACTTCTCTTACTTGATTTTCCAAATCCTTTTTGAGCACTTCCATGGCCTAAGACCAATTCATGTTTTTTTTGGAGGCTTTTGATGTAGCATCTTTGACTTTGTTTATTTCTTCTTGCTGCATGTTTTGATCTTCTTTGTCACCAAAGTAAGATTCTATAGTCTGAGTCCTTTTACTATGCTGCCTGCTCATTTTCCCAGCCCATTACTTGACTTTTGAGCTCTTTTTCAGGGTATGACTGCTTTCAGAGTGGAGAGTGCTCTGTTCCAAGCTTCAAGGGTTTTGTGCTGCTGTTTTCAAAGTTACTTGTATTCTGAGGTGGTATGATGCTCCTCTCCTGGATTGTGCTCTGGTCCTGTGAATGCAAGAACTCCTTTCTGCTGTGCAACTACCAGTTCTCCCTCTCCACAGCCACCACAAGCTCTGCCACACCAGTGCTCCTCCTCCCCCAAGGACTGCCAACCAGCACTGTGACCCAGATCCAAGCAGGGCAAAGCAAGAGAATGCTGCCTCAGCACCAGAAAAGAGATCCCTGCACTCTCACTCTTACCAGCCACTTGATTCCCCCCACTGTCTGTGGGACTGGAGTTCCAGAAGCAGCTGCTGCTGCTGCCACTGCAGCCACCTCTACCACCCCAGGCGTGAGGCTGGACTGTGCTCTTCTCTCACCCATGTCCAACAGTTTTCCCACTGACCTGCTGTGTGGTCTTTGGTGTTTGTGCACTGGGAAGTCTAGCAACTGCCTTGGCTCAGTGATTCAGTGCCCTGAGGCCTGCTCCACCCAGTCTGCTCTGGCCTGGTCTGTCCTGGTGCAGCCCATTCTGGGCTGTGCTCTGCTCCCAGCAAGGTGAGATAGACCTTTCCCAATGACCATTTAGGCCATTTTGGAACTGGAGACTTGTTTCACTCTGTCATTTCGTGGTTTCTGTTCTTCTAGAATTTGTTTAGAGTCATTTTTACACGTGCTTATAGGGAGAGAGCCTATGGGGGAGAGCTCAAGTGAGTCCCTGTTTTCATGCCACCATCTTGGCCCTGCCCCTGCCAGTTGTATTTTTAAGGCCTTGTTTTCTACAGTCATTTTCTGTCCTTTTTACAAGCTATTGATTCTCTCTTCCGTACCTCTCATTTCTTTTCCCAATTTTTCTTAAGCTCTTCCAAGAAGGCTTTTTGAGCTTGAGGCCAGTTCCTATTCCCCTCTGAGGTTTCAGATGTGTGTATATTCACAATGTTGTCCTCTTGTGCGTTTGTGTCTTCATCTTCTCTGCCGCCATAATAGGAATCTTTGGCCATTGTTTCTGTTTGCCTGCTTCATGGCTTTTAAAATTGAGCTCTCCTGCTGGAGCAGAAAGGCCGTGATCCAAGCTTCTCGTGCTAAGAGCCTGGGCCTGGCCACACTGGCTTTGCGTTCTGGGGCATCAGGTACTGTCAGCTGGAGGCCGTAGGGACCTGGCAGCTTACCTTGATCCAAGCTTCTTGTGCTAAGAGCCTGGGCCTGGCCACACTGGCTTTGTGTTCTGGGGCATCAGGTACTGTCAGCTGGAGGCTGTAGGGATCTGGCAGCTTACCTGGTAGTGAGCTTCAGTCATCCACACTGGAGCTCTCAGGGTGGGGGTGGGGAGTCTGGCCCCTGGAGGACGCCTGCTCACCTGGGCTTCTTTAAAGTACTGGAAGGTTTGGCTGCTGCAGGAATCCTGCCAACCTGGAGTTGTGCCTCTTGGAGTTGGACTTCCTGGAGTTTGTGCTGAAGCCCCAGAAGATTTAGCTGCTAGAGGATGCCTGCCTACCAATTCACTTGGTGGTTTTCTGAGCTGGTGTATACCAGTTCCCCTGCCTGTGCTGAGACACACAAGGGGTTCTGGTGTTGGTGCTTGCCTGTTCTGCTACTCTGGGTCTCAGGATCTCTCCCTGGTTTGCTGAGGTGGGGCTTGCTGCGGGCTTGCTGGGACACCTCCCATCCTGTACTGCTCCCCCTATACAAGAGCGAGAGGGCCCTTGCCCATTAATCTCTCAGGTTTCCCAGGCTACAAGACTGTTGCAGCTCATCTTTCTGCTTGCTTAGCTATTCCCAAATTTTTCCTGGGCTTTCAGAAGTCAGTGAGGGAGAGTGAGAGGTACTTACTTCTTACTCTGCCATTTTGACTCCTGCAAGTCGAAACCTGAACTTTTAAAATTTTACTTGTTTTCTTAAAGTTTACTAATTACTTGTAAAATTTTTTAAACTTTCATTTTTAAAAATTTTGAGGTTTAAATTCTATCTTTCCCCCAACCCCTCCCTTAACCCTTGAGAAAGAAAGCAATATGATATTGTTCATGAGTGTGAGGTCTAGCAATACATATTTCCATGTTAACCATGTTGCAGAAGAAAACACACAACCACACACACACACACACACACACACAAACCAGTGAAATAAAGTTCAAAATATATACTTCAATCTGCAATCAAAGTTGATTAGTTCTCTCTCTGGAGGTAGATAGTATTTTGTTTTATTATAGGCCCTTTGGAATTGTCTTGGATCATTGTGATAAGAGTAGCTAAATTTTTCACAGTTGTTCATCCTTACAATAATGCTTTTATTATATAAAAAGTTGTCCTGGTTCTGCTCACTCCACTTTGCATCAGTTCTTGTAAGAGTTCCCAAGTTTTCCTGAAAACATCCTGTTTGTCTTTTCTTAAATATTCCATCACAATCACATACCAAAACTTGTTGAGACACACCCCAATTGATGGTTATCCTCTCAATTTCCAATTCTTTGCCATCACAGAAAGAGTTAATATAAATTTTTTTTGTTTCTCTGTTCTCTTTTGTGTATTGAACTTGCTGGATTAAAGAGTATTCAGTTTCATAACCTTTTGTATATTGTTCCAAATTGTTCTCCAGAATGGTTGGACCATTTTACAACTCTACCAATGTGCATTCATATTCCAGTTTTCCAAATCTCCTGTAACATTTGTCATTTTTCATTTCTGTTATGTTAGCTGATATGATTGGTGTGAGTTGTTTTAATTTTTACTTCTCTAATCAGTACTGATGTAGAATATTTGATGTGACCATTGGTAGCTTTGATTTCTTCTTTTGAAATCTACCTGTTCATCTCCTTTGAGCATTTATCAATTGAGAAATGATTTATAGTTTTATAAATTTGGCTCAGCTCTATATATACTTGAGAAATGAAGTCTTTATCAGAGAAATTTATTGCAAAAATTTCCACCACCACCAGCCAGTTTTCTGCTTTCTTCTTAATTTTGGCTGCATTAGATTTGTTTGTACAAAACCTTTTAAATGTGATGTAATCAAAATTATCCTTTCTGTTTTCCATGATCCTCAATATCTCTTATTTCATCATATACTCTTCCATTATGCATAGATTTGACAGGTACATTTTTCTGAGATTTCTTAAGTTACTTGTGATTTCACCCTTTATGTGTAAATCATGTATGCGTTTTGATTTTATATTGATACAGAACGTGATGCCAAACCAGTTATCTTAGCAATTTTTGTCAGATAATGAGTTTTATTGGATCTGCTACTCCAGAATTCAATTTGAGCCATTAATTTAAAGTTGTTTGGAGGGGAATGTTGGGGGGGAGGGCTCAGCTGAGTTTCTCCTTTACACTGCCATTTTGGCTCCACCCCTGAACTTACACTTTTAAAAAATGGCTTAAACTAGCCATGTTCCTTCCTTCACGCCTTCCTGTACTTTGCTCCTGGCTTTGTAGATGTCTTTCTTCATCATACCTCATTCAATATTACCTCCCCCCATCCTAGGTTTTCCATTTCCTTTCATGTATGTCTTTCCCCATTACAATTTAAGGTCCTTGAGAGCAGGGCATGTTTTTCCATTTGCTTGTATTTTTACTCTCAACACTTAGCACAGTGCCTGGAACATAGTAAGTACTTAATAAATACTCATTTATTTGACTTGATTGACTCTCACAAATACCTTCCTGTGATATATACTGACTAAATCACTGGCTTTGCCCTTACATCCTTCCTCTCTTCCATTGGCACATTTTAGTCCTAGGATCCTTGCAGGCTGAATAGTATAACAATATTTACAGTAGGAATAACATTAAGGGGTGGAGCCAAGATGGCAGCTGGAAAGCAGGGCCATGCATGAGCTTCCTGCCAGGTCCCTCCAAAAACCTATAAAAAATGGCTCCGAACAAATTCTAGAGCTGCAGAACCCATGAAAGAACAGAGGGAAGCAGGGCTCCAGCCCAGGAAAGCCTGGGTGGTCACAGGGAAGGGTCTATCCCATGGAGTTGGGAGTGGAACAGAGCAGAGCCAAGCATGGGCTGTGTTCAGACCAACCAGACTGGGAGCTAGATGGAACAGGCCCTAGAGCCCTGAATCAGTGAGCTGCGACAGTTACCAGACTTCTCAATCCATAAACACCAAAGGCAACAGAGAAGGTTAGTGGGAAAAGCTGCAGGGGCAGAGTGAAAGGAGTCCATGGTTTGGCCATCACCCCAGGGACAGCAGAGGTGGTGCAGCTGTGAGGACAGAACTACAGCTACAGTTGCTTCCGGCCCCAGGCCCACCTGGTAGGAGGAATTAAGTGGAGGATCAGAGCGGGAGTGCAGAGCCTGCTTAAGATCTGAGTTTGGGTCCCAGTTGGTGGTTTTTGGGGGAGGAGTAGGGCTGGTGTGGCAGACCTTGCTGTGTAGAAATAGCTCTGAAAACAACAGCGCAGCCCTTTGAGCTGGGGATAAAGTACTCTATACTCTACAAGGAGTCATACCCTGATGAAAGACTCAAGAGTCAATTAGTTGGCTGGGAACATGGCCAGGCAGCAAAAACAGACTCAGATTCAGGCTTTGGAATCTTTCTTTGGTGATAAAGAAGACCAAAACATGCAGCCAGAAGTCAACAAAGTCAAAGAGCCTACATCAAAAGCCTCCAAGAAAAACATGAATTGGTTTCAGGTCATGGAAGAGCTCAAAAAGGATTTGGAAAAGCAAGTTAGAGAAGTAGAGGAAAAATTAGGACAAGAAATGAGAATGATGCAAGAAAGCCATGAAAAACAAGTCAACAACTTGCTAAAGGAGACCCAAAAAATAGTGAAGAAAATAACACCTTAAAAAGCAGACTAACTCAAATGGCAAAAGAGCTCCAAAAAGCCAATGAGGAGAGGAATGCCTTGAAAGGCAGAATTAACCAAATGGAAAAGGAGGTCCAAAAGACCACTGAAGAAAATACTACCTTAAAAATTAGATTGGAACAAATGGAAGCTAGTGACTTTATGAGAAATCAAGACATTATAAAATAGAACCAAAAGGATGAAAAAATGGAAGAAAATGTTAAATATCTCATTGGAAAAACCACTGACCTGAAAAATAGATCCAGGAGAGATAATTTATAAATTATTGGACTACCTGAAAGCCATGATCACAAAAAGAACCTAGATATCATCTTTCAAGAAATTATCAAGGAGAACTGCCCTGATATTCTAGAGCCAGAGGGTAAAATAGAAATTGAAAGAATCCACAGATCACCTCCTGATAAAGATCCCAAAAAGAAAACTCCTAGGAATGTTGTCGTCAAATTCCAGAACTCCCAGATCAAGGAGAAAATATCACAAGCAGCCAGAAAGAAATTTTAGTATTGTGGAAAAACAATCAGAATAATACAAGATCTAGTAGCTTCTACATTAGGGGATTAAGGGGCTTGGAATATGATATTCCAGAGGTCAAAGGAGGTAGGATTAAAACCAAGAATCACCTACCCAGCAAAACTGAGTATCATGCTCTAAGGCAAAATATGGATTTTCAATAAAATAGAGGACTTTCAATCTTTCTCAGTAAAAAGACCAGAGCTGAATAGAAAATTTGACTTTCAAACACAAGAATCAAGAGAAGCATGAGAAGGTAAACAAGAAAGAGCAATCATAAGGGACTTACTAAAGTTGAACTGTTTTGTTTACATTCCTACATGGAAAGATGATGTGTATAATTCATGAGACCTCAGTATTAAGGTAGCTGAAGGGAATATACATATATGTATAGACAGAGGGCACAGAGTGAGTTGAATATGAAGGGATGATATCTAAAACAAATAAAATCAAATTAAGTGATGAGATGAATATACTGAGAGAGGGAGAAAGGAAGAGATAGAATGGAGTAAATTATCTCACATAAAAATGGCAAGAAAAAGCAGTTCTGTTGGGAGGGAAGAGGGAGCAGGTGAGGGGGAATGAGTGAATCTTGCTCTCATCGGATTTGACTTGAGGAGGGAATAACACACACACTCAGTTGGGTATCTTACCCCACAGGAAAGGAGGAGAAAGGAGAAAAAAAGGGGGGATAATAGAAGGGAGGGCAGTGGGGGAGGAGGTAATCAAAAGCAAACACTTTTGAAAAGGGACAGGGTCAAGGGAGAAAACAGGATAAAGGGGAATAGGATAGGAAGGAGCAAAATATAGTTAGTCTTTCACAACATGAGTATTGTGGAAGGGTTTTGCATAATGATACATGTGTGGCCTGTGTTTAATTGCTTGCCTTCTTAGGGAGGGTGGGTGCAGAGGGAAGAGTGGAGAGAATTTGGAACTCAAAGTTTTAGAAGCAGATGTTCAAAAAAAAGTTTTTGCATGGAACTAGGAAATAAGCTTTACAGGCAATGGGGCATAAAATCTGTCTTGCCCTACAAGAAAGTAAGGGAAAAGGGGATGAGGAGGAGTGGGGTGATAGAAGGGAGGGTCGACAAGGGAACAGGGCAATCAGAATATATGCCATCTTGGAGTGGGGGGGAGAGTAGAAATGGGGAGAAAATTTGTAAGTCAAACTGATGTGAAAATTAATGCTGAAAACTAAAATATTAAATAAATAAATAATGATTAAAAAAAGAAATATATTAAAAGGAAGACTTTTATCTGAAAGGGTTGTAATGAAAGTACACAAGCTAAAAGTGGAAGAGAATTTTTAATGGGCATGAATTAAGGTAATTCTAAATATTTTTAAGATGTCAGAATTTTTCCAAGGTCATATAATGAGCATAATAATTTTACTTTTGCCAACTTTAATTATAATTTCTTTTTTGTTTAGGGAAACTCAGTGAAACATTCAAGAAATGCCCTAAAGGAACAATTTGAAATGTTTTCCATTTATGATTCGTGGGATTTGTAGCAATAGAAAAACTTGAAAATAAATTAGTCCATCCACCTCATTTTACGGATGAATAAAGGGACAGAAAAGGAAAGTTATTTATTTAGCTAGTAAGTTTATATAGTTATTCAGGTAGCAGGTAAAAAAGCCAAGATTTTAATCCAGGTCCATGAGGTCCCAGATACAAGATTCTGTCCAGAATACCACACTATCATGTCATATTTAGGGGATAAAATTTCAGCAAGTAGTTATTTAACACTTTCTCACCCAGGCAATTAGAGTAGCTTTTCTGAGGAACGATCCTGTGCTTTGTGTTACATACTTGGAATGAAATGAGAGTTCTGGTTGACAGGGAATTCTCTAGGCAACACTGGGTGTCTGCATGACTGGCAGTCACCAAAAGGCAAGCAGGAACTTTTGAATGACCATTAGGATTTCTCAGGGCTGCAACCATATCGGAAAACATGCCCCTCTGTGTCCTCATGTGAAGATCCAGAGCTTGCAGCTCTAGAGAAAGCTGAGAACAGTATTTGACTGAACTGAGATGTTTCATCTGACTTGGGGTTATACAGCTCCCTTACTGTTGTATATACTTTGGTCTGTTCTAATCTGTGTAGCTCCCTCAACTTCAGTTTACTGTTCCATTTGGTAAATAGGTTTATTTAGTATTTTCTCTTTGTGATGCTGTTTTGTCTAAATAGTGTTCAGTAAAAAGGGACCAAAATGGTGAATATAATCAATGGGTTTACCCTCTTGAAACCATAAGAGTGATGAGGGAAGTGACACATTCGAAGCACCTTAGAATCATGCCTTTGGACTAGAAATATATGAGGGGTAGAGTATAGATATGTTTAGTCTAATAGTCTAATAGGAGAGATTGCCTATCTTTGGTGGTCTTGGATCCTTCATCCAAGCTAGGCTGCTGGTGGTGCTGGTATGTCCTGTCTACGAAAAGGTGAGACAGATTTCAGATCTTATCTATCCATGCCAAAGACCAGCTAAGTTTTTAGATTTTTCTTATCCCACCCCCAGCACACATCTTTATTTATTTTAATTCTTCAACCATCTGTGATGTCATTGATGTTGGTACTATCTTTACTCATAGGAATTATAGTCCTCCATGCTATTTTAGATAATTTAATGATTTGGGGGGGGGCAAGTAAAAAACAATGTGTACAAAACAAGATAAACAAACAAAAACATTAGCTGGTCTTACCCTTTTGCTCTTCAAATTTAATTCATTGGTCTTTGAACAAGGGTTATACTGCCCATGTTCCCAGTCCTGTGGGAACATCCGTTAGAATAGCTTTCATGAGCTCTGGATCACTGTGATACTACCATGAAGCATTGAAGCTGGACTTTAGAAGAAGTTGGGTACATACATTTGAACTTACTGACTTAAAACATGTAGCTGTGATGAGTGTAAAACCTGAGTTATGTCAAGCCTCCTGAAGAAAATCCAGTGAATTATAAACATATCTACTGTTTGAAGCTTCAACAAGATATCTTGTAGAGAAAAGCAAAAGACTGGAAGTTAGAGAAGCTAGGTAAACATTGCGAGTTCAAACAAAGCATTAAACTATACTGGGTTTAAATTCCCTCATCGATAACACTGGACACTTAGCTTAGTAGTTTCTAAGGACCTTTCTAAACGCGTGATTGGCTACTTTCTTTCGTGATAAAGTTATTTCTTTGGACAGAGCCCTCATTTGGTCAGAGTTTCCATTCAGTTAGAGTGATCTCTTGCTTTAGAAGATTAATGACATGGCATGCCTATATACCAAAGTAATACTTTGAAATTTAATACTAAGATTTTCCCCTAAATTTGCCTTTCATCTCGTAAAGTAGATTCCGAATGGATGGAAGGAGAAGACGTCTGAATAGCTTATTCGTATCGGAATGCTTGATGTCTGATATATAATAAAGACTGACACCTTGGTTAATGATGATGAAATAGGGTTGTATGTACTGTGCACTCAGGCATTTCCATATAGCACCCTCTCTTTTAATGCCTAGATAAGGGCATTTTAATTCACCTACTCATACAACATGGCTAATCATGAATTTCTGAAAGGAGGAGGTTGGGTCATCCTGTTTTATTTGTAGGTTAATTTTTGGCACTTCCACATATGCTAATTTAATAGTTAATAATAATGCATTTTATATAGCAGTTTAAGATTTGCTAAATACTTTAAAAATATTGTCTCCTTTACCTTCACAACAACCCTAGGAGGTAGCTGCTACAATTATCATCAATTATAAATGAAGAAATTGAGGCAGGCAGAAGTTATGTGACTTGTCTAAGATCACACGCTAGTGAGAGTATAACATGGGATGTGAACTCAGGTCTTCCTGACTCCCAGTCCAGCACACTATCCATTGTGCCATGTAGCTGCCTCAAATATTTTTAAAAGTTTATTATTTCCTTGGTATGAGTGCTCTCTTTGATTCTTTGCACAACATTAGTAGAACATTTTCAGTAATTATATGCCTCTTCAAAATTCATCATTTGATATTACCCAACTCTTTGATAATGATGCTGTTTGAAATTTGTTAGGTTGTTCCTTTGATAAAATGCCCACCATCTTTCACCAGAAATCTTTACTTGAAGCCTATACTTTCCATTTTTATAAGACTTGTCAACGTACAAATTTCCTTGACACAGTATTTGAGAAGCCAGAGTCACTTCTCACACCGCTGTTAATCATTAGAGCAGGACTTTAAGACTCACAGTATTTCTAACTATGGTCCTGATCAAATGAGATCATGATTAGATTTCAGACTAGCAGAAGTGTGAAAACGAGAGGTATGCCTGGAGATTTGGAATTTAGTACTTTTTTCCAAGTGCAGGATATCTCCTGAGTATGCCAAATTCTTCACCAGGTAGTGATGAGTCTGTCATGCTAGCCCCAACATAAAGTTGAGCTATATTGTCAGTAAACATCTAGAAGAGGAAGAAGCAATCACAAAAAAAAAACCAAGACACAGATTAATTAAAAAAAAAAGATCATGCCAGATTTACTTCATTTCTTTTTGGGGGGCAGGGGGCAAGGCAACAAGGAAAGGGGAATAGGATTATGAAACAGGTAGATGAAAGGAATGCTGTATAGTTTATTGAGATTTTATAAACATTTTTGGATGAAATATCTCGTGGTATCCTTAAGGATAGAGAGGGATGTGGACTGGACAAGAATACAATCAGATAAATTCAGAACTGTTTGTATGGCTAGACTCTCTTCCCCCAAATAATTAATGGTTCTATGTCAACATGGCAGCAGAACTCTGATAATATCTGTAAAATCAGATATTCATAAAATTCGTTAGAGTATATAGTTTTTAAAGAATATTTTAATCTGTCTGTCTTTTAAACTTACATATAATTTTGTTCTTTCATAATGCATAATTTATTCTTACTTTTTAAATTTTATTTTTAGTTTTCAGTATTCATTTCCACAAGATTACAAGATTTTGAGTTACAAATTTTCTCCCTATCTCTATCCTCCCCCCATTCAAAGATGGCCCCTTTTCCCAATTTGCCCTCTCTTCTATCACACACCCCCATCCCATTTCCCCTTACTTTCTTGTAGGGCAAGATAGATTTCTATACCCCATTGCCTGTATATCTTATTTCCCAGTTGCATATAAAAACAATTTTTAACATTTGTTTTTAGAACTTTGAGATCCAAATTCTGTCCCTTCTTCCCTCCCCACCGACCCTCCTTGAGAAGGCAAACAATTAAACAAAGGCCATACATGTATCATTATGCAAAACACTTCCATAATAATCATGTTGTGAAAGACTGACTATATTTCCCTCCATCCTATCCTGTCCACCTTTATTTAATCCCTTCATATTCAACTCACCCTGTGCCCTCTGTCTATATATATGTATATTCCTTCCAACTACCCTAATACTGAGAAAGGTCTTATGAATTACAAACATAATCTTTCCATGTAGGAATGTAAACCAAACAGTTCAACTTTAGTAAGTCCCTTATGATTTATCTTTCCATTTACCTTTTCATGCTTCTCTTGATTCTTGTATTTGAAAGTCAGCTTTTCTATTCAGCTCTGGTCTTTTCATCAAGAATGCTTGAAAGTAATCTATTTTATTGAAAATCCATATTTTGCCTTGAAGTATTATACTCAGTTTTGCTGGGTAGGTGATTCTTGGTTTTAATGCTACCTCCTTTGACCTCTGGAATATCATATTCCAAGCCCTTCAATCCCTCAGTGTTGAAGCTGTTAGATCTTCTGTTATCCTGATTGTGTTTCCACAATACTCAAATTGTTTCTTTCTGGCTGCTTGCAATATTTTTGTCCTTGACCTGGGAACTCTGGAATTTGGAGACAATATTCCTAGGAGTTTTCTTTTTGGGATCTGTTTCAAGAGGCGAGGAATGGATTCTTTCCATTTCTATTTTACCCTCTGGCTCTAGAATATCAGGGCAGTTTTCTTTGATAATTTCTTGAAAGATGGTGTCTAGGCTCATTTTTTGATCATGGCTTTCAGGTAGTCCAATAATTTTTAAATTATCTTCCTGGATCTATTCTCCAGGTTGATAGTTTTTCCAATGAGATATTTCACATTTTCTTCCATTTTTTTCATTCTTTTGGTTCTGTTTTATAATATTTTGATTTCTTGTAAAGTTACTAGCTTCCACTTGCTTCAGTGTAATTTTTAAGGCATCATTTTCTTCAGTGATATTTTGGATTTCTTTTTCCATTTGGCTAATTCTGCCTCCTTCTCCTCATCGGCTTTTTGGACCTCTTTTGCCATTTGGGTTAGTCTATTTTTTAATGTATTAATTTCTTCAGTATTTTTTCGGTTTCCTTTAGCAAGCTGCTGACTCGTTTTTCATGATTTTCTTGCATCACTCTCATTTCTCTTCCCAATTTTTCCTCCACTTCTCTTACTTGCTTTTCCAATTCCTTTTTGAGCTCTTCCAATTCATATTTTTCTTGGAGGCTTTTGATGTAGGATTTTTGACGTTGTTGACTTCTTCTTGCTGTATGTTTTGATCTTCTTTTTCACCAAAGTAAGATTCTATTTTCTGAATCTTTTTACATTGCCTGCTCATTCTCCCAGCCTGTTACTTGACTTTTGAGCTCTTTGTCAGGATATGACTGCTTTGAGGGTGGAGAGTACTTTGTCCCAAGCTTCAGGGGTTTTGAGCTGCTGTTTTCAGAGCTACTTCTAATCTGAGGTGGTATGATACTCCTCTCCTGGCCTGTGCTCTGGTCTGTGAGTACAAGCACTCCTTTCTGCTGTGTAACTATCAGGAGGACTCCTTCTCCACAGCCACCACAAGCTCTGCCACACCAGTGCTCCTCCTCCCCCGAGGACCAGCAACCAGGACTTTGACCCAGATCCAAGTAGGCAAAGCAAGAGAACACTGCCTCAGTGCCAGCAAAGAGATCCCTGCACTCACGCTCTGATCAGGTGCCTGATTCCTCCCATAGTCTGTGGGCCTGGAGCTCTGGAAGCGACCGCTGTCCTCCACTGCTGCTGCCACTGTTTCCACCTCCACAGCATCTGTGGGACTGGGATTGGGGCTGGACCATGCCCTTCTCTCACCCAGGTCTAACAGTTTTCCCACTGAACTGCTGTGTCTTCTTTGGCTTTTGTAGGTTGAGAAGTCTGGAAACTGCCACAGCATAGTGATTCAGTGCACTGAGGCCTGCTCTGCCCTGGTCTGTCCTGGTGCAGCTCATGCTGGGCTGTGCTCTGCTAACAGCAAGGTATGATAAACCCTTCCCAGTGACCGTCCAGGTCGTCTTGGGCTGGAGACTTGTTTCACTCTATCATTTCGTGGGTTCTGTAGCTCTAGAATTTGTTTAGAGTCATTTTTTACAGGTGTTTGGAGGGACTTGGGGTAGAGCTCAAGCAAGTCCCAGTTTTTATGCCACCATCTTGCCTCTGCCCTCCAGAGTTTATTCTTGTAAAAGTGCCATGTAGTGCTAAGAAACATTTACATTTTAAATGTTCCTATTTGCAAGATTTTATCAACTTTCAACTCATAACTTCTTCAAAATCCTCTTCAGTCTTATGTTTTCCTTTTTGTTTATTTTGTTGTCATTGTTGTGAGATTTGTCTAGCTTTGAGAGAGGAACAGTAATATCTATTACAATAATTTTCTTAGTTTCTTTTTCTGAATTTCAGTTAAGTTTTTTTTCTATATGTACTTAAGTGCGCCGTAATTTCCTTCATATTTACTTAGTATATGTATTGTTTCATTATTTATAGTAGCTTTAACTGCAGTGTACTTTCCCTGTTTTTCTATCTTCATATTCTGAATTTTCCTTATGATATATGTTAACTTGATTGGAATTCCTGCTTTTCTAAATTCCTCTGATGCACAACACATTTTCTTCTAGATTTTATGACTTTATTTAAAAAATTGATTCTTCTTATACAACTGATATTTGGGTATTATTTTCTTATTCATTCTACCATTATCTTTCATTTTATTGAATTATCAAGTCCATTTACAATTTTGGTTTTGATATTCTGGTTTGTGTTTTCTGTATTTTTATATTAATTTTTCCCCTTATATTTTTAAGTCAGCACCACATCTCTGTGATTACCTTTGTTTACAAACTTTGGTATTCCTTCATTCCTACAGTATCTACCTACTGTTTTCATTTACTTGTCATACAAATTTCTTAAGTGTAGTTAAAATTGTCAGTTTATTTTTCTATTAATTGATTAATTCATCTAGTCAGATGACACTCTACTCTTTTTGTTAACTTTTATTAACCATATGAGAATGTGGTTCAAAATCCTCTCTAATCTTATCTTTAGCATCTTAGCTTAATAATGTTGTTAAGATACTCTTTTCAGAATAGTTTATGTTTAACTTGTCCACATCTTTATTTCTTTCTTGTATTCTGAATTCTGTTTTTCCACTAATGGGCTATGACCTTACTCGTTTATTATTTATTCTATATTGTTCAATAAGATAGAGCTTCTAGAATGCTAAATCTGAACCCCCACCTTTATATTGCCTCTATTTTATTATAATTATTCATATTCATGTATATATATATAACATCATCCTATTCTTCTCCTTGTTTATTGATTTTGTATTTTCTTTCATTTATTTTTAAATTTTTTCTTATTCTTTTGGTAGAGCCTATTCTTCTGTTTCTTCTTGTGGAAATATCAATCCATGGAGGATACAGCATGATGTATTGGTAGGTCAGTCTGTATAGAAATCCAGAGTCTTGGTCCTGCTCTTTCCCTTCCATGATCACTAATCATAAAAAAGGGCATGTTATCTTAAATCTGCTTATGTGTTGCCTCACTAGTGCCCTGGGTGATGGTCCCCTCTCAGAAACCACAAATACTTTCTCCTAGGTTAGGATGTTATTTCTGTTTAGTTATATGTGCTTCATTGACTAAAGCCTTTCGCTGTATGGATCACAACAAAATGTGGCAAGTCCTCAAAGAGATGTGAGTATCAGATTATTTTACTTGTTTCATGAGGAACTTGTATGTGAGTCAAGAAGCAACAGCTAGAACTGAACATGGAACGACTGATTGGTTTTAGATTGGAAAAGGAGTATGATAAGGCTGTATATTGTCACCTTACTTATTTAACTTATATGAAGAGCATATCATGTGAAATGCCAGGCTGGACAAATCAGAAGCCAGTATTAAGGTTGCTAAGAGAAATATCAACAATTAGGCATGTATTTGATGCCACTGTGATGGCAGAAAGTGAAGAACTAAGAAGCTTCTTGATGAGGGTGCAAGAGGAGACTGTAAAAGGGGACTTGAAGTTTTACATAAAAAAAACCCAAAGATGTTGGTAGCTGCTCTCATCACTTCCCAGCAAATAGTGGAAGAAGAAATGGAAGAGGTGTCAGATTTTATATTCTTGGGGTCAAAGATAACTGCAGGTGGCTACCATAGCTGTGAAAACAAAAGGTAATTTCTCCTTGGAAGGAAAGCTTTGATAAATCTGGACGGCATACTAAAAAGCTGAGGCATAATCTTCCTGACAAAAGTCTGTATAGTCAAAGCTTTGGTTTTTCCAGTAGCAATGTGTTGCTGTGAGGTTGGAGTATAAGGAAAGGTGAGTGCTGCAAATAGATGCTTTCAAATTATGGTGCTGAAGAAGATTTTTGAGAGTCTCTTGGAAAACAAAGAGATGAAATCACTCAATACTTAAAGAAATTAATTCATAATATTTACTGGAAGGTAAAATACTGAAGCTGAGGCTGAAACGTAAATGCTTTGGCCATGTAATGAGAAGACAGGACTCATTGGAAAAGACCCTGATTTTCGGAAAGATTGAATGCAAAAAGAAAAGGGGATGGCAGAGGATGAGATGGATAGAGAGCATCATGGAAGCAACAAACATGAACTTGGACAGATTTTGATAGATAATGGAGGATGGAAGGGCTTGGAGGGCTATGATCCATGGAGTCATGAGGAGTCTGACATGGCTGAACAATAGCAAGGTCAGGATGAAGTCAGAGATGTGCTACAGCCAGCCCAAACCAGCTGGAGAGCTAATTGTTAAGTTTTAGTTCTATTTCCACCTTAGAAACTGTCAAATGCTACAAATCAGGGGTTAAGTATTGTTGCTTGTCTAGACATAAGAAAGTAATAGAGAAAATGTTAATGATGCTTATTCATTCATTTCTTATTTATTTATTTTGTTTTGAAGGAGTTGATTACCAAACATTTACTAGCACACCCCTGTTCATAGTAGATGGCCTCCTGTTTTTCCATTCATTCACCTTAGTGAAAATCATTATAAGAGCCTTGTTTCTTACCACAGGCATATTCCTTATCTTCACCAAATCAGTATTTTTAATGATACTTTTAATTTTCCCAGTGAAGAGCAAACCTGCCTTTTGTAGGGTGTTTTTTAATTTAATATTTTATTTTTTCCCCAAATATATGGAAGAACAATTTTAAACATTCATTTTTAAAAATTTTGAGTTCCAAATTCTCTCCTTCCCTTCCTCTCTCTCCCTCACATTGAGAAGGCAGGCAATTTGATATCGTTATGTATTTGCAGTCATGCAAAACAAATTTCTGTATTAGTCATGTTGTAAAAGAAAATAAAGACCAAAAAAACCCTAAGAAAAATAAAGTTTATGAGAAAGTATTCTTTAATTTACATTCAGACTCCTTCAGTTCTATCTCTGGATATGGATAACATTTTTCATCATTAAAAATTGTCTGGAATCATTGTGTTGCTGCGAATAGCTAAGTCATTCAGAATTGATCATCATACAATATTGCTGTTACTGTATACAGTGTTCTCCTGTTTCTGCTCATTTCACTTTGAATCAGTTTATGCAAGTCTTCCCAGGTTTTTCTGAGTGCATCCTACTCATCATTTCTTATAGCAAAATTGTATTCCATTACAATCATATGCCACAACTTGTTGACCCATTCCCCAATTGATGGGCATCTCCATTTCCAATTCTTTGCTACCACAGAAAAGCTGCTGTAAATATTTTTGTACTTACAGGTTCTTTCCTTTTTGCTTTTTATCCCTTTGGGATACAGACCTAGTAAAAACTCCCTGTTCATATCCTTTGAACATCTGTGAATTGAGGAATAGCTCTTATTTTTATAAATTTGACTTAGTTCCCTATATATTTGAGAAATGAGGCCTTTATCAGAGAAAATTTTATAAATTTTTTCACAGTTATGATTACCGTGTTTTCCCCTCCATCCTATTTCTCCCATTTATCCTACTCTCATTTTCCTTTTTCCCTGTTCTTCCTCAAAAGTGTTTTGCTACTGATTACTGCCTCCCCCAGTCCTCCATCCCTTTGATTACCCCTCCCTTCCTTCTTGTAAGGCAAGACAGATTTCTATACCCAACTGAGTGTGCATGTTACTTACTCCCTCTTTGAGCCAATGCTTATGAGAATATGGCTCAAGCACTCCCCACCACTTTCTCGTCTTCCTGTGACTGTAAAGCTCTTTTGTGCCTCTTTTTGTGAGATAATTTATTCCATTCTACCTTTTCCTTTCTCTTTCTACAGGCGCTCTCTCCCCTTTATTTTTTTGGATATCATCCCACCATAGTCAACTCACATCCATGCCCTTTGTCTATGTGTATTCATTCTAACTGCCCTAGTAATGAGAAAATTCTTAGGAATTATAAATATCATCTTCTCTTGTAGGAATGTAAACAGTTTTACCTTACTGGAACCCTTAAGATTTCTCTTTCTTGTTTACCTTTTTATGCTTTTCTTGAGTCTTGTATTTGAAAGTCAGATTTTCTATTCAGCTCTGGTGTTTTAACCCCCATTCCAAATTCCTCCCTGCTTTCTACTCTCTCTGTGAAATAGCCCCCTACCCTTCAGACACTTGTGCAAATGCCATTGCTTTTCTGATCACCATTGCGCTAAGTTGGAATGTTCTTCCTTAGTTCACTGTCTTTTGTGTTACCTCTCACTTCTCACATGAACTCAGTTTATCCCTTCCATCTTGCTTTTAGAACAGCATGGGTTTTAATCTAAAGAATATTATGTTCTTCCTGTCTTTCTCCTCAATCTTTGTTTCTTTGTAATCACTAGCCACTTAGATTCTTTTTGTTTCTTGATAAGCTGTCTTTATCCTTTATCTCATAGTCTAAGAAAACTTATTTTATCATTAGTAACTTCATGACAAGTGTGCTTAAGTTTTCTTGTGTTTGTCTTGTTTAGGATGACTGCAAGTTTAATTTTCTGTTCATTTCTATTTCTTTTGTGGGGGCAGGAATGCTTCAAATGACTTAGGTCGTTTTCCTGCCCCCACACCTCTATTCTAGGAAATGAAGCTTAGTTTAATCGTGTGATGTTATTTTGGGATACAGTTTGAGGTTTATCTTTTGTAATATCCTGTTCTAATTCTTCCTCCACTTTCTCATGGTTGTACAATAATACTGTTATTTGAATTGGAGCTTCATTTGTCTTAGCTGCTATCAAAATTTGTTTGAGTTTTGAATTGAAATTGTAAAATTTAACCACTACTTATTTTGCAATTTCAAGCACCTCATCCACATTAATACTCTCTTGATGGTCTTCATTACTTCATAAGGTTATTATGAGGATCAAATGAGATAATTTATGTAAAGGGTTTTGCAAACCTGAAAGTATATAAAATGCTATTAGGAATAATTGTAGTTTGAGAGCTCCGATTTCTTTTCTAGTGTCTCATTTTAAAATTTTTATCTTTCTTTTGAACCATTCTGACATCTCTTGATGTTTTTATCCAGTTTCTAGGGAATTCATGGAATTCTGTTCTCTCTCTCTCTCTTTGTCTCTCTCTTCTCTCTCTCTCTCTCTCTCTCTCTCTCTCTCTGTCTCTCTCTCTCTGTCTCTCTCTCTCTCTGTCTCTCTATGTCTCTCTCTCTGTCTCTCTCTGTCTCTCTCTGTCTCTCTCTCTCTCCATATAATTTTCCTACATAGTATAACCTTATAATACTCACTGAGGCAGTGAGGAGGCACAATGCACCGAGTACTGAGCTTAGAGTCAGGAAGACCTGAGTTCAAATACCACCTCAGACACTCAACTAGCTGTGTGACCCTTGACAAGGATTTTAACCTCTGTTTGTTTCAGTGTCTTGTTTCAACAATTTGACTAGCAGCTGCTGTGGGGGGTGTAAAACCAACAACAACCAGCTCACAGAATGCTGTAAGCCCAGGTTCTTTTGATCTGCTTTACTAAGGAAAGCAACGTTAAAGGGTTAACAATCTTACTTCAATGCAGCATGCAAATATCATTCACTTAGTTCAGGGGAAAAAGCCAGCACCCTGAACTTCAGAGCAAATACAAACAAATTACAAACATCAACAGACAGACCTTGTCTGATTCAAATCCCAATACATAGTTACCAGAGTTTAACAAAGTCCCAACATCTGGGTTTACGAGCTGGAGGGCTCTTAGCTACAGCTGCCCAGTGTCTCCACATCAGCACACCACCAAGAGTGAAAGCCCTAAGCAAATACCTCTGCCTTCCCTTTTTATGCACTCTTTAGCAGTCATCAAATGTCCTCTGAGTGACCAGAACTTAAGCTCTTGCTGTTGGCTCTGGAGTTAGCATCTCCCCTTAGGACCCTGAGAGCTTCACGCTCACATAGGCTCAGCACCTAGCAGATAGGGGTTTGGGGCTGGGGTTTAGCACCTAGTTAGACTCAATCAAAGACACTGAATTAATCAAAGGAAACAAAGGCCAAACTCTTCAAGGATCCCCTGTCCTCAACTGCAAAATAAAGATAGTAGCACCTACTTCTCAGGGTTGTTGTGAGAACCAAATGAGATAATATTTGTAAGCACTTAAGGCAGTGTCTGGAACATAACAGGCATTATATTAATATGTATTCCCTTCAGACTACCCCCTCCATTCAAAATGTTATAGACTCTTTGAACTTTCACTCATTTTGTTTTCTACACGTAGGAGTCTTCACTGTGCCTTCATCTACTTGGCAGCTAGCTTCTATCTAACCCTTTTCTCTTGGACTTTGAGATTTAGCCTTTTACTTTTATTTTCAATTGTTCAGCTTCCATACTAACTCTTGGCTCCTCTTTCTTCCATTATCATATAGATACTCAAAACTGCTAGAACACCTCAGTTCTGTGCTCCATAGCAGTGGTGGCAAACTCCACTAGAAACATATCCCTGCAGGCTGAATATTGACTTAGAAAACCACACATTAATATTATCCATTATGAATTGTATTTTTAAATTTTAATTTGTTAAACATTTACAAATTATGTTTTAATCTGCTTCAGGTGAGTCTTGCAGGCTTTGCATTTGATATCTCTGCTCTAAAGATCCTGGCATCTTACCTTATTAGTGTCTCAAAGTAAACTGTGCAGATGCTAAATGGCCTTGTTGGGTTTCAAGTCCACTTTCCCATTGACAGGATTTCCTAAAGATTCTGCCTAGATGGTTTTGTCTTGCCTTTGTTAGTACCCAACTCCATTTTCCTTTGAGTAGTTGGGCATAATCAGCATCTTCTGCTCTTTATGAGGTAAGAAGAGATTCACACTGATTTATTGTCAAGAAGGAAATGGGCAATGGCCCAAATAGTTGGACTCTGAAGCATAAACCTATGAGGTCGCTTGCTGTAGCAACACCAAGAGAGCAACATAGGCTTTGCTGGGGACATTTAATGGGAACCCAAGTATTTTAGTTGACCAATGTAATCACATGAAACTTTTACCTCTTGTGTTATTTTTTCTCATGGATTCAACTATATTTATATTAGTCTTCGTACACTAGATTTTGATGTCAAGTTGGAATGATGTGTGGAATATAATCCCTCTGCCAAGCTGTAGGTCATATTTCTCCCCACCCTATTTCGAAAATGAGGAAAGTGAAACTTATTCTCTGTGGTCTTCGGTTTCCTCATCTGTAAAATGAAGGTGGACTAGGGCATTTTCAAGGTCTCTCTTGGAGTTACAATTCTATGAGTATTGGATACATCTGTTAAAAAAATCACCCAATTCTCCATTAAATCAAAAATCAGAAAAGGAATCCTGAAGGTAAAGAAGCTATCCTTTGGAAGAGGGCAGGCTTTTAAGGTTTTATTTATTTATAGCACTGGTTATAATTACTATGTGAAAACTGAAGAGAATTCTCCAGGAAATAAAAGCACTCTGGGAATCCAAACCCGTTTGACCTGCTTTTGCAGGGATTGTCTTCTTGAGTAATTTCATGGGCATCATTTTCTTCCCCAAGCCATAATCATTTGGAAATAATTAAGTCCTGCAAAAGATGATAGGTTTCATAGCTATTAACTAGTTGAAAATGAAGAATGATGGTCTCTGTCATTTATGTCTGCTTTCTTTTCCTTTACGAAATGGTGGAATTCCTCATTTTCAACTTTAGTCACCTCCTCACCTTATTATAGTTAGATATAATATGAAACAATTATAAACCAATTCGATAGAGCCAGATTGGCATCTATTAAAGCTATTTTCATAAATTTAATTTTGGCTAAGTACAGCATACATAATGAAATATGTAGCTATAAAATGTACCTTTGGTATATTTGTATGTTTTCAAATTCGTCTTACTTTCTAAATCCTAGACTTAAAACATAATGTTTATAGACCAATTTATGGCAGCTAAAATATCCTTATTTATGTATATATTTTAGATATATAAATACAAGAGTGTTAAGGAAAACTATTGTTGAATCCTTCATGTTTGTTTAGAAAATAATTTTTGCTACTACTATCTACTTTACTGTTACACTGAAGCTATGTCATAAATTATTAGATCTTTTAATATTGACATAGAACCACAGAGTTGCAAAGGACCTAAGATGAAACCCATTTCTGATTGGGAATCCTCATGGCCACAGACATTTCTAGATAGGGATTGCTGAACCTTCCATGTGGAAAAAATGTAATGCTACATAATGCAATACATTTCAACCTTTGGATATCTCCAACTATAAGAACCATTACATTGCATCTCAATTTTTTTTGTATTTTCCACCCGTTGTTTCTAATTTTATCTTCTGGAGCCAAGTAGAACAAGTCCGATCATGGGTGACCATGAAGCTATAGAAATCAAGTGTCCTATCAGCAGTAGCTGTGAAATGAATGAATGAATGAATGAAAAATAAAATTAACTAATACACGAGCACAGAAATACACAAATAAAAGATAAAACTACATTACTCTTAAGCCACTTTAAAAAATTAAGAAAAACTGCATGTATGTATCTTTTATATTGCTTAAATTTCCTCCTGTGCCCTGTCTTCCCCTGCTTCTAAACAAAATAAATAGGCCCTATGACACTGGTGGCTATTATCATGTTTCCTTTCGGGACCGGTGCTAACTGGCATCAGTACTATTAAGTGGCTGCAGTACTATTGATGGAATAGGAAAAGAAATAGCTCTTTTGTTCATTTTTACTTGGGATGGGATTTTGAATTTAGCCTTTGCCAATGAAAAGGTGTTTAGAAACTTGTGAACAAAGGTGGTCTTTTTATTCCTCCTAGACAGGGAGATGATGACAACAAGGTTGTGAGACATGTGATGTTGCCTTTAATAATAGCTTTCCAAAGGATGGACAGATGTAATGGACAGATGGGTGGACTAACTGAACCAAGTGTATTATTAGCTACTCAGACATTTGTTGAATGTCAGCCAGAACGACTGAAACATGGCAATAGAGTGCTCTGGAACACATTCCCATGGGATAAAAACCTCAATGCATAGGAGAAAATTGTGGCACTTTTATTCTAAGCCTCCACAACTGAAAGAATGGTAGAATTCACAGCATTTCTACTAAAGTGATGTTATTAGTTAAATTCCAAATGGGGCTGCTGCATTGAAGTCCCTTTTCCCCCAACATTGAAAAAAAAAAACCAGATGCTACCACGCCTAGACTTTCCTCCTCTCTATCATGTGAATCATTTTTATCTCACCAAGAGCCAGAACTGAAAACCTAAAAATTGGTGGTTGTCGTGTCATTGTTTTCAGATGAAACAAAAAGCAATGACAATAAATCAGAAAGTTTGGCCATAAGGTGACATTTAGTGGGGGAGGAACAGAAAATCTAATTCCAGCACCTAGTGATAAAGCAATAAAGGCAGATGAAGCTTTGTCTCTGCATTAAGTACATGCTAATTGGAAATAAACTTTAAGTTACCCAGAAGAAGGTCAGGTTATGTGATCCAAAACATAATGGTGAATAACAACAGAGAAAACAATCTGCTTTCTAACATGACAAGGATTATTTGCAGTTAATAAAGGAAGGAGGGGAGAAGGCCAGTCTGTTCTGTTATCCTTGGCTTCACCTAGGACAAAAAAGAACCATTCCTGCTGCCTGTGAGCTCCTTACCTCCTTTCTGACTATTATAGCTTGGTTATATCTTTGCGATGAAATCTGTCATCACTGACTTTATTGACATTAAAGCTGATTTATGTGTGTGCCTGGTGAATAAAGACTGCTTTATGTGGCCTGCATGCATTCACTGTCACTCAGGTACTTGAGATGGTGAGTGCAGCCCTCACTTAATTGTCTTTTACTGGTTCACTTACCTTCTAATCTCAGTTGATGGAGGTTAGGGGGAGTATTATTTCTTGTTGCTGCCGTACGATGTTGAAGGTGAAGAAATATAAATAGATTTAGACTTTGCAAGTAGCACCACAGGAACTGGGTCATGGTCACTGTTATTAACTGTGGAAGACAGGATTTGAATACACATCCCTCCTAACTCCAGGTTCAACTTTTTTCCACTACACCACTCTATTTTCTATGAAGTGTTCCATACTGTTATCCATTATAAACTTGAGAAGACTAGGTAAGGATAAGTGAACTGTTCCCAGACTAATGATTTCCTGAATGTGTTGTTTAGACCTGTGACCAATAATATTTCATGTCTGTACGTCTGTGTGTATGTATATGTATGTGTATAGTTTGCAAAACAAAATTTGCTTTCCCATTCTCAACTATCATACTGTGACATATGAGAATTATAGCATGATCTCATAATTATGTTGTGCATTCTAACTAGAGGAAGCCAAATAGTGAATGTGACTTATGTCTATTGTGCCAAAGTTTTTTCTGCTGAAGAAAGAAAATATCTTGTGCCCAATTCACTTTCTTACCTACAATATGTCCACTAATGCCGAGGCAGAGAGTAAAAGAAAGACCATTGTCACATCCCCAAGATTCAGGCCTACTTTATAGAACATTGCTCCTCCTTAAAAGCACCCTTACCTTCATCACTTTGGTAAGGAAATGGAACAGCAGACTTTTATTCCTGATAGTTCAGACTTCAGAATATGCCGTATTACCTATTTCTGAGCAGGGGAAATGGAGAATGAGGCTCTAAAATGAAGTCTCTTCAGGTAATTCAGAAAGGTTGGCAGGCAGAACATTGGAAAATATAATTCTTTAAAGAAGAAGAGAGTTCATAGAAATAGGTTTACAATTCCTGTTTTTTCTGTACTCATAAGAGTGACGTTGTTATTGTGGATCTGGCATTTGTATTTTTTAAACAAAAATAGGTTGCGCAAGAATCCCATCGGACAGAGAAGATCCCCCTCCACCCCACCCACCACCTAGCCTCCAAAGATACAATTCTATTAAATTTGTAATTTACTAAGCATCTACCTGGTAGGGATATAAAATTTTGGTGAAACAAACTATCTAAACTTATCAAGCTTATAGCTGAGTAAGAAGCTTTGTTACTTAGATATCTAGAGGACACAATGGTGCATCATAAATACATAAGAAAGTGGAAACAAAAAGTGTTTTGAAACTTCAAGGCGGGGTGGGATAAGGACAGTCATTAACACTTGAGGGCATCAAGGAAGCCTACATGTAGGAGGCAGAATTTAAGGTGGGCCTTAAATATAGAGAGGATTTCAATAAGAGTAGCTATATGTGAACCAGTGGGGTTTGAGAGGCAGGGAACCAAGGGCATTTCAGGAACAAAGAATAGCATGAGCAAAGGCACAGAGGTGAAATTACACATATGGAATGAATATGGAAGATGTAGAAGAGTATAAAATTATAACTGGAAGGAAAGGGCAGGGTTAAGAGCCCTAAGGGTCAAGGTGTTAGAATTTTACTTAGTAGACTATGGGGAACTATTGAAGGATTTTTAGCAGATGAGTGACATAACTAGTCCGGCGGTAATGTGAAAGATGATTTTTTTTTCCATCTCAAGAAGTGGATGAGGGAATTGAGTCAGAGAGAATTATTGGTTGGGAAGCATCCTGTTGATCCAAGCAGATGGAAATGAGGGACTCAGATATGGTGCTAGTACTAGTAATAAAGAAGATACGAGAATAATAGACAAAAGATCTAAGATGTAAGAGATACTGTAGAAACAAAGCCCACGGGACCTGCTAAGTAATTGGATAAGGAAGGATAATATATAGCTAAAGCTAAAAGCCTCAAAAAGCCTCCTTTTTCCAAAGAAGCTTTGGAAAATCAAGTGACTGGAGATGGTGGAGTAGAGAAGCACTCAGTAGAGCTCTCTCAATGCTCCCCTCCAAATAACTTTAAATAATGCCTCAA
This sequence comes from Trichosurus vulpecula, assembly GCF_011100635.1. Taxonomy (NCBI): domain Eukaryota; kingdom Metazoa; phylum Chordata; class Mammalia; order Diprotodontia; family Phalangeridae; genus Trichosurus; species Trichosurus vulpecula. The sequence goes on along the minus strand of NC_050580.1, from coordinate 262,508,393 downwards.
ATTGAATTCTGTGGTGGTAGAGCCAACAGAAGTCCTGAGTGAGATATTCTTCTAGCCCAAGACAATATAGAAGGTCAAAAAGAGAGATCTATGACACAGGGGAGAAGGCTGGTCTGAAGCCTACATGGATAAAACATCAATGGCAGGACTAAATGGTGGTGGCAAAAGTAGCATCATCTTCAGGAGCTCTCAAGCCAGGGATGGTAAAGGGACCTGGCAACTAGTCAGAAAGAGATTACAGAGTACTTCTGTGTTAGCACTGGACATAGGACCAGACACTGTTTGGCAACTCCATTGCCTGTACTACTTCTAGGTCACAATTCAAGGGTGGTGCAGAACATTTGCAATAAAGGGGAGTGGAACCATGAGGGGTAGTATCACTTCTGGCCCAAAGGAATCTGAGACCTTGAGGGTCAGTATCCTTTCCCTTTGCAAATGAGGTGAGCCCCTGAGGAGCAGTATGAATTGTAATCCCAAGGGATTGGGGGCCTTTCCTGCATAAGGACAAGAGTGCAGTCTAAGAGAGTAGTAAACACTCCTCTCCCCAGATCACAGCAAGTAGGAAGCACTGAAAATTTCCAGAACCCTGTAGCTAGCTCTGAAAATAACAGTGTAAAAAAGCCTTAAGCTTGAGACAGAGTACCTGTCTTTGCAGGCCAGGAACAGACCCTGACTTTAGGGTAAAGTTCTAATTCATGAAATATGGTAGAAAAATGAGCAAACAACAACAAAAAAGAACCTGACTACAAAAATATACAATGGTGATAGGGAAGATCAGGACACAAACTCAGAAGACAATGAAGTCAAAACAACTACAAGCAAAGCCTCAAAGGAAAAAAAAAAATGTTAACTGGACAGAAGCCCAAGAAAAGGGTGGGTGGTATTGTTCCCCCAACAATAAGTTTTGATTATTATCCACTTTAAAGCAAATATAACCCCATTAAATATTGAACAGTTTTCAAACATTTTTACCACTTTTCTTTAACAGCTCAATTCATAATTCCAATATCCAGATTGGAAGGAAGTTGCTTTTCTAATAGCATTCCTGATATGATGGTGTACTAAATTATACAATATGAGCAAATTTAGAAGCATAGTGATAATATGTATGATTTTAAGAATTTAAAACATTAAATAAAAACTTATTACCAGTCAGATGACTTCAGTCTAATGCATTTCCAAATTATCTTACTTAGAAAATTATTCATCTTATTATCTTTGGTATTTTATACCAATCCCATCTAAAACCCAGTATAAAGTTATCCAGTATGGAGTAGCTGCATTCAATTAAAGAAATAATAATAATAAGAATAGTTAACATTTATATAGTGTGTCCTGTATGCTAGGTGAGTGTATGATTATTATCACTCTAAAGATTAGGAAATGGAACTAATAAGAGGCAAATAACTTGCATAAAGTCACGCATCTAATAAATTTCTGAGGTCAGATTTGAACTCAGGTTTTCTGATCCATGTAGTTCATGCCAAATAGCAAATGTATTTGGCATTTAAATCTGATTTACCACAATTACCATAGCAAGAGAGAGAACACATCTTACTGTAAATATCACCACATAATTTAGTTTCAGGACAAAATTTCAGTCAAATCAAATTTGGATTTACAATCCAAATGGTAATATGTTGAACCTCAGTTTTTCCCCTCCAAGAGCCATTTACTGAAAGCACTTTAAATAACAGGGAATACTTCTTTCGGTTAGTCTGCTACCAAAGATTTAAAGTGGCGTTCTTGTATTCTTTACTCCTTTTATGGTTATGAAGTTTTTATATTCTTCATATAACAACTAAAATATAATCTCTTAATTGTCTTTCAAGGACAGAATTTTGGTATCCTATTCTTAAATAATTCTATGCTATAGTTATATTTCTGTATTTTCCATATCATAAGGAGCAATCAAAAAAGTTTCTATTATCTTTTTTATCTGAATGAAATCAAAATTCTTTCTCAGATCTTTACAAAACTCCAAAACCCTTTACATTCAAACCCTGTATTCACACTGTCAGTGCAAGCAGACTACAAATCCTTAACTTTCTACTCATGATTTCTTATCCCTACTTACTTAAACTTTCTGTCTTCCTTTCTTTCCCAATTTTATTCCAGATGATCTGTAGAACAAATCTTCACTCCATTGAATTTCTCTTTTGCAAATTAGCACAAGTTTAATTATAGATTACCAATTAATTGCAATATTTTACCTGTGGGGTTCTTAAAATCTCGCAAACGCATGATCTACTCTAATTTGTTGGAATGACTTTGCTTCTAGTTTACCTAGTTACATTGTTATAACATTCACAGAAAAAAATACAGTGGTAAAGTAAAAAAAAACTCCCAAATTATACTTACTTACTTTTCAAGTTTTTCATTGATTTAAATGAGCTTCTCTCTTTTCATCATCAAGAGAAGAGTTAATAAGAGGCAGCTCTTAAATAACTGATAAATTCAAACTACAAACCCATTTTTTTCTTCAATTTAGAGATTCAGTAATACTGCTTTCAAACTATCTTCAGTTCCTGTTTTTTTTCTCCCTTTAGTCGGTGACATAGCCTTCCTCCCTTGCACTAAAACAATAAATCTGTCACTGTCCAGGGAAAGAATGATGAACAGGTCTAAGTGTCATTTCCATGTAATTTTCACGAAGTTTTATTTTTATTTTAACAAATACAGAGTGTTACCTCCAAGTTCACTAAGAGATTTCAGCATTTATAAAAATATTCAAAACACAATTTAGAAATTCACAGTAGAGAGATTCTATTTCAGTTACAAATTTAGTCTTTTAATTAGTTTACAATTCCATAATCTGGGAAAGATTACTTTCCTATTTATTTGTGTTTTCCTTTGTGTTTCACCAACTTGGTGAGAGAGAGAGAGAGAGAGAGAGAGAGAGAGAGAATTATTTTTAAAGGTTTTGAAAATTCCCACAGAAAAAATTTCACTCTTTATAGCCTTTTTCCTTTGACTGATCGGCCACAGGAAAAGGTTTAACATACCAAGACACAAACACAGACAATTCAGTAAGACAGACACATAGTGCCATGTGGTTGGCAGCCTCTCGTTATCTTTAATTTACAATACTCAAAGGAATTGTGGCAAATTTTCAGCTGAATCTCTTGCAGTTTTACACCAAATTTCACATAACCTAACAGCATGCTTCTTGGTCATTCCTGACTCAACCAGGAGCTTCCCCGGGTCACATGCTGTAAGGAGTGTGTGTGTGTGTGTGTGTGTGTGTGTGTGTTCCCTTTGGTATTTTATTAGTGGATCCCATTGTTCCCTTAAATGGACTTCTCCAACAGTGTAGTGGATGGCCTGAGCTCAGAAGAATTGAGCTCAAGGGGGAGTCTGCCTCCGGCATAGCTTTCTGCAGAGGAATCCTTTGGTGAGAAACTCAGTGAGAGCACTCTAAGGAGTTTCTCAGAGAGGCTGCCTCTGGAGGCCAGGGTCCTTTCTCAACCATCTGGCTGGCCTCGATGAAACTGCTGCAAGCAGTTTTATAACTGAGGAAACAAAGTCTGAGCTCTCATTTATTTTTAAGACATACAGTTGCAGATCAAATCAGGCCCAACTCCTCTCAGCAGGCAAGAGGACTCTGAGGAGAGATTTACAAAGGTTTTTATAGTAAAGTACAGTTACTATTTTTAGCATTACTATTTTCAGATTAAGGAATTTTTCAGAGTTTGGGAACTTTGATAGGTGTCATCCACCTGTATCTTATAAAACAGCAATACAATGATAAATAACTTCCTCAAAATTACATGACTTACAGGAAAACTTACCTCAGGAAAATGAGACAACTCTAGCAGCTGTACAAAATGTTGGTAATGGTACTAAATGGAGTCAGTTTGTTTTTCTGACTGGTCATAGTGTAGGATATTTGTGATACATTGCTGCAATCTCCTTACTAGTATTTTATTTAAAATTTTTGCATTAATATTTATTGAAGAAATTGGTTTATAGTTTTCTTTCTTTGTTTTTGCTTTCCCTGGTTAAGTATCAAAGCTATCTTTGTGTCATAAAAACAATTTAGTAGGAATCCTCCTTTACCTATTTTTTCCAAATAGCTCATATAGTAATAGAAGCAATTGTTGCTTAAATGTTTGGTAGAACTCGCTTTTAAATCCAACTGGTCCTGGAAATTTTTTTTCCTAGGGAACCCATTTTTTGCATGTTCAATTTCTTTTTCTAAGATAATGTTATTAAAGTCTTCTATGTTCTCTTCTGTTAATCTGTGCAATTTATATATTTTTGTTCATCCATTTCATTTAGATTTTCAGTTTTAGTGGCATACAGTTGGCAAAATGACTCCTAATAGTTATTTTAATTTCTTCTTCATTGGTGGCAAATTCACTTTTTTCATTTTTGATACTGGTAATTTGCTTTTTTTCTTCTTTTTTAAATCAAATTACATAATGGTTTATCCATTTTATTGTTTACTTTATAAAACCAGCTCCTAGTTTTATCAGTTCAATAGGTTTTTTTTAAAATTTTCAATTTTAATACTCTCTCCTTTGATGTTTAAGATTTCTATATTTGTTTTGAATTGAGTATTTTTAACTTGTTCCTTTTCTAGTTGTTTTAGTTTCATGCCCTATTCATTGATCTGCTCTTTTTCTCTGTTATTGATGTAAACATTTAGAGATACAAACTTTTCCCTAAATACTGCTTTGGCTGCATCCCACAAATTATGGAATGTTGTCTTATTGTTCCCATTCTCTTTAATGAAATTATTGTTTCTGTTATTTCTTCTTTGACACACTCATTCTTTAGGATTATTTAATTTCCAAATTGGTTTCTAGTCTATGCTTCCAGAGTCCTTTATTAAATGTATTTTTATTGCATTGTGATCTGAAAAGAGCACATTTAATATTTCTGCATTTAGTTGTGAGGTTTCTACACCCTAAAATACGGCCATTTTTGGTGAAAATGCCATGTATGGCTGAGAAAAAAATATTTTTTTCTATTCACATTCGGTTTTTTCAAATGGTCTTTCATATCTATCTTTTCTAAGATTCTGTTCCTCTTTTTGACTTGACATTTCCTTGACCTCTTTTTTATTTTATGATTAGATTTTACTAGCTCTGTGAAGGGAAAGTTGAAATTCCTCAGTAGTATACCTTTACTATCTATTTCATCCTGTAATTCATTTAACTTTTCCTTTAAGAATTTGTATGCTATGTCATTTGGTGCATATGTGTTTAGTTTTGATATTACTTCATTATCTATAGTTCCTTTTAGCCAAATGCAGTTTCTCTGCTTATCTCTTAATTAGGTATATTTTTGTTTTTGTTTTGTCTGAGATCATGATTGCCACCCCTGATTTCTTTTTAATTTTAGCTGAAGCATAATAAATTCTGCTCCAGTATCTTATTTCATTTCTGTGTCTCCCTATTTCAAGTGTGTTTCTTATAAAGAGCATATTACTGGATTCTCGTTTCTGATCCATTCTGCAGCCTGCTTTCAATGAATGGGTGTGTTTATCCTATTAACATTCACTGTTTTGATTACTAACTGTGCATTTCCTTCCAAACTCTCTTCTTCTTTTTATTTTTTATTTCTCTTTTTATCCTGTTTTTTCTCTGAAGTCTGTGTTGCTTTTGACTACTGTCTTCTTTTATCTTCCTTCTCTTTTGTTACCCCCACACCTTGTTGTATTCCTTTGCCCTCCTACTTACCGTTAGGTAAGATACATTTGTATTACCAATTGAGTGTGTGTGTGTGTGTGTGTGTGTGTGTGTGTATGTATATTCTTTCTGAACCAATTTAGATGTGAGTGAGGTTCAAGCATTTCCCTACCGCCACCATTTCCCACTTTACTGCAAAAACTCTTCCTTGCCCACTTCTTTTATGTGAGACATTTTTTTCCTATTCTTCCTCTTTTTTCCTAGCTCTCCCGGGGCATCCATCTTTCTTGTCTATCCATTTTTTATGTCATCTCAACACAATTTACTCATTTCTGCATCCTCTATGTAGAATCCTTATACCTGACCTCATAATGATAAAGTTTTTAAAAGATACATGTATCGTCTTTACAGATAAGAATGTAAATAATTTTGACATTATTGAGTCCCTTATGATTTCTCTTTTATGTTTGCCTTTTTATGCTTCTTTTGAGTCTTATATTTGAAAGTCATATTTTCTATTAAGTTCTAGACTTTTTCGTCATGAATGCTTGAATGTCCTCTATTTCATTAAATGTCTATTTTTCCCCTTGAATGATTATACTCAGTTTTACTGGATAGAATGTTGAAGACTACATGTAATTGAGAATTTCCCCAATTACATGTAGTCTTCAACATTCCTTTTTGCAAAATTTTGAGTTCCTAAATTTTTCTCCCTCTGTCCCATCCCTCCTCCTCCCCAAAACAGCAAGCAATCTGGTATAGGTTATACATATACAATCATGTTAAACATATTTCCACATTAGTCATGTCTTCAACATTCATTTTTTAGTCATGTTGTGAAAGAAAAATCAGAACAAAAAGAAAAAACCCCAAGAAAGAAAAAACAAAACAGTGAAAATAGTATGCTTCAATCTGCATGCAGAGTTGATTGTTCCTTCTCTGGATGTGGTTAGCACTTTCTGTCACGGGTCTTTTGGAATTGTCTTGGATCATTGTGTTGCTGAGAAGAACTAAGTTAATCATCACACAGTGTTGCTGTCACTGTGTACAATGTTCTCCTGGTTCTGCTCACTTCACTCACTCTCAATTCATGTACATTTTTCCAGGTTTTTCTAAAATCCACCTGCTCATCATTTCTTATAGAACAGTAGGGTTCCATTGGGTTCATGGGCCACAACTTCTTCAGCCATTCCCCAATTGATTAGCATCTCCTCAATTTCCAATTCTTTGCCACCACAAAAGAGCTGCTATAAATATTTTTGTATATGTGGGTCCTTTTCCCTTTTTTTTGTCATCTCTGCCATACAGACCTAGCAGTGGTACTGCTGGATTAAAGGGTATGCAGGACAGATGATTCTTGGTTGTAATCCTAGTCCTTTTGCCTTCTGGAATATCATATTTCAAGTCCTCCACTCCTTAAAAGTGGTAGTTGGCAAATTTTGTGTTCTCCTGACTGTGGCTCCAAGGCATTTGAATAATTTCTTTCTGACTTCTTGAAGCTTTGGAATTTGTTTACAATATTCCTGAATATTCTCTTTTTGGTGATTTTTAGGAGGTGCAATCATTACTCTTTAACATTGCTTTGACATCTAAACTTTGACTTTAACTCCTTTGCTTCATAATCTTTCTCTAGATGCTTTATGTTATTTTGAAACAGATATTTTGGTTTTGTTTGTCTTTGGTATCAAAACATGAAATGTCAACTTTCCATTTTTCTCTACTTTGTCTAAATATCTTGTATGAAGAAACTCAGATCTTGTGTCTCAAAAGAGTAAACTTTGTCTGTAGTTTCCTTTTTCCTAGCTATATTCTTAACATCTTCCCTTCAGTCATGAGCTGGAGGAAAGGAGAGAAGCTAGAGGAAAAAAAAATCTTGCAAGATCTCTTTCTCCTCCTTTTTTGTATACTTCTGCCTATGCTGTCCACACTATCCTTCCATTCTGTCTTTACTTACTTTCCTTCTGAAGTTTAAAGGCAGCATGAACTCCCCCTTTCCTCCATAGAGAATAATATCTAAATGATATATAATATCATAGCTTCTCTGATTTTTTAGAACATTGATTCGTAAAGTGACTTTGCTCTTTCTTTGTCTAAACCTCATAAAGATTTTAACAGGCTAGAGAGGCAGTCTGATTTATTGGAAAGAGGACAGACTTGCCATCAAAAGGCTTGGTCTTGGGCTCTGACTCTACCAATCCCTAGTTATATGATCCTAGAGAGTCACTTAAACTCCTATGGACTTATTCCCTCATAAAATTGGGAATAAGCATTCATGTACCATGCATCTCACAAGACTGTTTTAAGAAGCAAAGGAACTAATATATGTAAATTTCTTTGTAGCTATAAAGTTTCATATAAATGTGTTGTTATTAAACATAATTCCACAGTAGTTTCCTCATAGAAGGAAATTTCCTCAGTAGAAGAAGAAAATGTGGTTCTTATCCTTTAATCTGTCACAATTTCACATGTTTAATTCACAGTCATTCAAAAAAAGGAAAAAAAACTAAGCTTATTGTTTCTTTTCTTCATTAGTGACAGATGTGTGAGCCAATAATTGTTTTGGGGCCAGGAAAATACTATATATAAAATGCTATTTATAAGACTTTTCTCTTTATATTTCTTGTTTACCAGTGTTCCCTAGATGGGACACATTACTCTATAGCCCATATTAAAAACTCAGGGCTATGATACTCAGCAGCTATCTGGTGGCATGTTAAGTGAAGCATTGATTAAAAAAAAGAATCCACAGTAATAAAAATCTCGCAGATGTGAAGTCCATTATGGGATCAAGTAAAGTTTCTTATAAAGAGAAATACTCGTTATTAAAAGTATCTACTCTTCAACAAAGCTGACCTTCTCAAATGCTAGTATGTCACAAACCATGAGATTTTTAAAAATCCAATAACAAGTTTCCCTACTGTGGTTTCAATTGCATTTTCAGCTCTCCCACAGTGTTTTGATTCAGACTGAGGTAATGCAGATGGTTTGTGTCCAAGGAGGGTTGAAATGGCATATTTTTATACCAGAGTAATCAGAGATAGTCTTTCAACATTGGTCCAATTGATTTAGTATTTGCTCAACTCTCCACTTCATATATAGCCTTAGCATGGGAATTTACAGCACTTTTGCTTCTCTTCTTTAAAGAGTTTAATGAGATAACTCATGTCATGTAGTTCATGATGTCATATTTTTAAAAATCACGTATTTGTTAATTCCTTATAATCTATCTTTCTTAGGAGTCTACTAAAATTTCTGTCCCTACCAGCTTTTAAATTTCCAAATTGAATGGTCTTTTCTACAGTATCACTGTATTTGTCCTTTTTGTATTATTTGATGATATTGACGTGTGTGTGTGTGTGTGTGTGTGTGTGTATGTGTGTGTGTATGAGTGTGTATCTCACCTCTCTCTCAGTCTCTCCTCTTTTGGCTTCCATGACACTAGTTTCTTCTTTTTCATATCTTACCTCTCTGACTATTGCTTCCTGAGATCCTTTTCAGCTCTTCTTTTCTCCTTATACTCTGTCTTTGGATGATCTCATCTATTCTAATGACTTTAATTATCACCTATATGTAGGGGACTCTCAGATTGATATATCTAGCCCTTTTCTCCCATCTGACCTCCAGATCTATATTTCAGGCTTCAGAATATCTCCCTGTCCATGACCTAACACGTCAACTCAAATAGCTACAAAGGGATGGTATAGATCATAGTAAAAGCCAAAATCAAATTATAAGTCAGTCATAGGAAAAGAAGGGAAAGAGAAAAACCTTTATATTAAAAGATATTATTATGGCATTAGAAAAATACCCCTGAAATGTAGCATTTCACTTTGCTGGTAAACCAGAATAAATAATAATGCACACATAGCAGTAATAAATAATGTTAATTTCATCTCCATTTATTCTCTACTTTTGAAAAGGAAGTCATCCTGGTGACGTTTTCTGACAGTCATGAAAGCGAAATTGGGAAACAATATCTTAGCTCCCCCATGTGATACGTTCCAGTGAAGACTGGTGGAAAGCACTTGAGAGATATGGAGACTAGGATCATTTTTTTGACCTCTAGATTTTTTTTTAAATGTTTGCTTTCATGTGGAAAATATGACCACATAAAGAAGTGAAAAGGAAGGGAAGTCCACTAGAAAATGTGTATTCTTTACTTTTGTGGGGAAAAAAAATTCTGCTCTTAGATATGTCAGCCCATTTGTGGGTTGAGGTTTTGCTGGTGGATAGGAGAGGTAGGGTGTGAGTTGAGGCAGTGTAGAAAACCCCTAGAATTTTATTTCTCAAACATAAATACACACAAGATAGAGATAAGTATTTTTTCTGATATTTCTTTCAAATCACCTAATAGAACACTTGAGTAGTCATATTTTTTATAGTATGGAATCAATGCAGCCAAATTTAATTTGGAGGAAGTTTCTACATTGAAGGAAATAAATGCAGAATGTTTATTTTAAAAGCCTTTAATTAACTCACCTTAGACTAGTCTGATTTTAACTGGAGAGGCAAGGACAAATTTGATTCGAAACTGGGCACACACTTGTTCTTAAGTGATAGGGAGATTTCTGTCTTATACTTAAAGCTAGATTCTCTATTAAAAAAAAACTACTCATACTATTTCTGTGATAGGAATAATAGGAAACAAATGCAAACAGATGATCAAAGGACAAAGCTTAATGACTCTGAGCATAAGCCAGACATGTAGGATTGCATATTGCACTGAAGGTCGTCCGCTTTGGCATCAGGGAAACTTGGGGTAATGACTGTCTTTGATAGACATATTATGGTGGGTCATCCAATCCAAACCTCTGCACTTTGCAGATGTGGAAAGTGAGCAGTAGAGAGTTTAAACAACTCGCCCAACGAGTTGCCAATCTTTGTTTTCAACTTGTACCAATGAAATCATGTCTATACTCCCAACCCCCCCCCCCCCGCCAAAGTCTGCTTACCATCAGATATAGAATGTGTCAGGAAAACTTGATTTATTAAAAGTTGTGGGCTTCAAATATTTGGAAATATTACAAATCGAATCATAATGATTCTAAACTTAAAGCCAAACAGAAACTGATTTTAGAGTTTTGTTTTACATACTTTAGCTAAAGCCACAAGACCTACCTTGGAATCACTCAGGATTTGAATCAGATCCTTAATGATGAGCCTCTGCTGTCCCACTGTGATAAAATGAATCTGCCTATGTTTTCGGAGTTCAGTCTGCATAACTTTGTATGGAAAATGTGCCCTCAGACAGAGGCTACAAGCACTAACTTCAATTGCACAGAAACAAGCATGGATTTTAGTGGGCAGAGAGTCTTTCTCTCTTGTCTCCAGTATGCTGGCTTGGTAGTGAAACAAATTACAGCAGGACTAGAATAGGCCTTTTAAGCAGCCCCCTGGTTGTTGTAGGAGAAGAGATCCCCTGGATTTGAGGTTGTTTTATCATAAAAGTAAGATGGTTTTATTTGATTCTAGCTGAGAGAAGCTGAGTTTTCTTTCCAATAAAAGTGAATGTTAAACTTGATTAGGGAGATGGGAAAATCACTCTGGGAGAGAAGAATCTGACAGGTGGAGCTTTGGCTGATAGTGGAAGGTAGTCAGGTGTGGAGTAATCTGGGTTTCAAAGGAACCAAAAGACATTTTCAGATGTCTCCCTAATGTGCCAGCCAAGGGCACATTTCCCATTCCCTCTCTGTGCCCAGCAGAAACAGAAGCCACATTGAAATGGGATTTAGGTCTCAATTTTCTTCACTGTTAAGCCTAGAGCTTAATTCAGGCAGGATCTTGCAGGAACCATTTTCTTTCTTTTTTTTCAGGCTACAATATATAGGTGCCTTTTCCTGAGGCAGTCTTGTAACCAGAAGAAATGGGACATCCTTTTTTCTGACTCTATAAATAGCCTTGAGGTATAATTTCAGTATTACACAAGGTAGGTGGTTGTTTGCTTTAATCTTTGAATTTTTAGCAAAAAGTTCTGTGATTTGACTATAATTAGCTGGAGAGCAAAGGAAACTGTAAAATTCTTTCAACTTCTGTATCCAGTGGTAAAAATGGAAGATTATTTACCTTGGGAGCTCCAATTATATTACCAAAGAATGTTTTGTGGGCTACGGGAGCAAAGAAAGCAAGATATTTCTTCAAACCTCTTTCCATCTTGCCTGTGTTTTATTGACAAGTCAGTGATCATGATAAAAAGAAAGAAAAACATCTAAAACGAGATTGTGCAGTGTTTTGGGTTTTTTTTTTCTTTTTCTGGTTGCTAGCCATGAAGCCTTGCTGCCACAAGGTGGGAGTAAAACGTTTGGACAGTTTCACAACTGCCCTTTACTTTCAAATTTGGTCAGAATACAGACAAAATCACAACAAACAAACAAGCAATCAAAACCCAAAGACAAATAAAGTTACTTACATAGAATATACTGTGTGACCCATTCATCAAGGCTCCCAGTCTCCATACTATAAAGATTGAGAATTAAACTGTGGCAAATATTCTTTTTTTCCTTCCTGTGCATGAAAATCACAAAATGCCCTTTTCCTAGTATACCTTAAGGCAGACGTGTAACTATATACTTGACCATGAAACCCCAATTAGTAGGAAAAGTCTGTGACATTGCAGAGATGTAGACGAATCATGCTGGAACTAGGCTGATGTACAGTGGCTTCCAACACACCTTCAACAGACTTCTTCTATCAGCAGATTATTCTAGAATGAGGAGGGAGTCAGGCTGGGGAATGTTTCACAAGGAACCTTGTCCTACCTGAAAGTGTACAGGGAGTTTAAAAATTAAAATAATCTCTGTTCGTTGCCCATCCCAGATTGAATGCCATAGAGGATGCTATAGATGTATATGGTATTATTACTTCAGGTCGCTATATGTTTAACAGCTTTAAGGACTCTACTGCCCGAAGTGTGTTATTGAACCCTCTTTGAAGTATGAGTTTCGAGCTGGACCGTCCGGGTATTCTTGCCCACATTGGAGATGTGGACACAGGCAGAGTCTGAGCCTGAGAGCCGGTAGCAAGGCTCTCTAGGAAACAGTGACACGCAGAGGCGACAACGACAAGCCCAGGGACAGCAGGTGACGCTAAGTGGAACAGGCTGCTCCCTCTCTTGTGTAAGAAGGTGGAAGGGTGGAGAAAAGGCATAAATTGGTCTGCCAATTTCAATTGTTTGGCCTCCCGCTGTACAAGAATAAAGAACGGACTAATGGATGGAGCTGTTGCTGTTGCTGGTGCTGTTAGGATTCTCCGGAAAGACTTACCCAAACAGTTCTTTTTGTCCCACTGATTCCTGAATATACAATAGACCCAAGGCCACATTGCTTGCATCAGTTTTCTTTTTTTCCCCCCCACAGTGACAGCAGTGGCAGGATAGACACACTAGTGCCTCAGGCCATAGGATTGATCCTTTGCTGAACGGATGTGCAGAGGCTCAAAGAAAAGGTGCACAAAGGTTTGGAGCATAAATTCTGTCGTCCAAGGATTGACAATGTTACATTTATACACAGAGTTGTGTGTGTGTGTGTGTGTGTGTGTGTGTGTGTGTGACTAGGTAGGTATTTTTGAGTTTCAGATATATTGAGACAGTCACCCAATGAAGAAAAATGTAATGATGCTTGGGAATAATTCATTAGGCACTTTTAGAAAAGATGTAATAGTTGAGGCTGTTAGAAAGAGGATAGTTTAGTTAACGCTTTTCTCTAAAGCGTGGGTATATGCCCTACCAGAAAGTCACTACCTCTACCCGCCTCACAAGTTTATTCCTGCTCTTACCTTAAGGGTATTGTCCACAGGATGGGATTTATGGAGGATAGAAAAAAATCATTGATTACCTTAGAATGGAGTTTCAGTAGAATGCAGAAATATGTCTGTTATCTTCCCTATACAGTTATTATAATTCGCACTAATTGTTTTGATTTCATGCCATCTACTTCAACTCAAAGCTCTTCAGATATGGACACTGTAACTTATTACCTTTATATTCCAATATCTCAAATAGTGCCGTACACATAACAAATATTTCTGGGATTAGTGAATTGAAGGTCGAGTTATGGATTTCAGGTGAACTTAAACATTAAAGAGAGCTGGAGTTGATCTCTGGAATGGACCTAAATACCAATCCCATAAACTGGCTTCAGGAAGCATTCTGATTGGGATTGATTCTTCACCTTCCCTTCCTCCCCATATCCAAGCTATTTCCATGTCCCGATTGTCCTTCCTCCATCCTTTCTCTCCACTCTCACGCTCACCACCCCATTTCAAGGTTTTATCACCTCTGACCTGAATGATTTCTGTCACTCATTAGCTGGACTCCTTATAATTTTTTTCCATCTTCTTACAGCTACCTAGATTGTCTTTCTAAAGTAAAACCTGACCATATCACTCATCTACTAAAGAATATTGAGTTGCTCCCTATTGCTTTCAGAATAAAATAAAAATTTCTCATTTTTACATATAAAAGTCTTGTCCTCCTTACAAAAGTAAGGAGGCCTGTTTAATGGAACCAGCTTTATACTTGGTGTATATATCACAAAGCACTTGGACAGAAATAGGAAATAGAAGAAAAGTTGAGGGAAAAAATTACAAGTCTGGTAGAAAGGTGACTTTAATTATCCAGTCATCTGCTAGATCTCTTTGGGAAAAAGAAGAGTAATAATAAAGAACTTCTTGACCTGCCTTAATGAATAAAATCATCCTTCCAAAGTTAGAAGAACCAAGTAGAAAATCAACCCTGGATATGATTGTCACAAGCAAGTTGCTAGGATGAAAATGATGGGAATGTTAGGAAGGAGTGGCTGCTCCCTGCTAGAATTCATGATGGAGAAGAGGAGAACTGATATTGCTCTGAGATGTACTTTGTAGAGAACACAGATTCGAAAGGGACCCGTGATATAAAATCCTACACAAGAATAGGGAACTATTAGTTTGAAGACAAAAGGGAATCCCAGTGAAGAGGAAAAATAAGAGGCAGTTAAAGATACTTAAGTGTATGTGCAGGGTTGCACATCAACACATTTAAATTTTTGAAAGAGATATGGTAGAGTGAGATGGTGCAGCGAATGGAGCACTAGACCTGCAGTCAGGAAGACCCAAGCTCAAGTCTGGCCTCTGACTCTTACTAGATGTATGGCTGTAAGTCCAGACTCTTCTCAGCCTCACTTTTCTCCATTTGCAAAATGGGAATAAAAATGGCTTACTCCCCAGGGTTGTTGTGTAGGTAAAATAAGATATTTGTATATTTCCTAAAGAGATATGCAGCAAATGGAACAAAAATGAATTATCAGCATGGCATGATCCTATAACAGTATCAGAAAGATTAAAGCTCAGAGTAAGTGGAACCTAGAGAGGAGGAAGACAAGGACACACACACACACACACACACACACACGGGCGTGTTTAACCATGAGGTTAACTCATATCGCATAAAGCAAATTAGCCAACATAACAGAAAATGAAAATTAGCAATGTTGAAGGGGTTTGTGAAGATACACATATGAGTGCATTGTTGGAGTTTTGAAAAAACATTTCGAAAAGTATTCGGAATGGGGCAAATAAAGTGACTCATATAGTTATGCCTTTTGACCCAGAGATTCTACGACTAAGCAGGCATATATGCCAAGGAAATGATTATTATGAAGAACGCCCTCAAATAAACCAAAGTGCTTATTAATAGCATTTTTGTGATAACAAAGGACTGGAAACGAAGTTATATCCATTGATTTGAGAATAGCTAAACAAATTGCTGAACGTGAACATGTGTGAATGCAGAAATTTGTGTTGAAAGAAAGGAAGAATATGATGAATGTGATGAAGCATAGGAAAACATAAACTGATTCAGAGTGAAATAGTAGAGCAGAAAATGATATCCATAGTGACTATGACAATGCAGATAGAAAGGACAATCACATTTTTTTTAAAAAAAGTTGAAAATTAAAAAAGAGAAGAGGTCTGGGAATACATCTCCTACCACCACTCCTTTGCGGTGGAGGTATGGAAGATGGCATGCGTTTTTAGATCAATTTTTGATGTGTTGATTACATTTGCTGATGTTTTTCCTCTCTTATTTTTCTTTTAAAATTCTTTGTTATATGAGATGGTAAATGGAAAATGGGAAAAAATACAATGAGGAATCTAAGCAATGTACAAACAAAATCTATCAGTGAAAAATTTTTAAAGGATTTGTTTTTTGCTTGCTTTTTTAATTTTATTGGGAAATGGAGAAGGACCAAAAAATGAGCAGGCCTGATATTTTAGGGGGAAGAAATGATGAAAAAAGACAAAATTAAAACAGCAGAGTCATATATCTTGTGTTTTAATTTTGCTTTCTCTGTGAAGAATGACTTTTGTACTAGAAATGACCCCACAAAAAATGTTAACATGGTGTTGATATCTAAGATAATCAATCACAACACCTAGTTGACTTTTGCTGAATTCAAGACATCTGAACCAGAGGAACTCCATCCTTTGGCAGTGAATGACTGTAGTAGTTCTAGTTTACATTGATTTTAGAAAAGTATTTGCTAAATTATTTCACATTATTCTTGCACAAAAGGTAAAGAGATGTGGATTAGAATATCTAATCCACATCTCTTCATCTACTGTACTTCAAATTGAATTTGCAACTGGTTGAGTAGCCTGATTTGAAGAGTTTCTTTTAAGTATTTCTTCATTGATATCTCATGTTTTACATTGCCTGCATTTCCACTCATATTCTTCCTCCCAGAAAGGCACATCTTACAATATAGAAAACCAAAAAAGCAATCAAACAAATACCCAGATAGCTAGATAAATAATCAAATAAATGATGAATAAATGACTAAAGAAAGAAAAGAAAAAAATCCAGGAAAACCAATTAACACATCAAAAATAAACATGATCTGGTTAATATGGAAATAAATTTTGCATGACTTTATACTTATAATGGGTGTCATATTGCTTGCCTTAATGGGTGGAGGAAAGGCTAGAGAGGGAGAGAATTTGGAACTGAAAATTTTAAAAATGAATTTTAGAAAATAAGCCTGATATCTATGATATAAATGATATAAATGTTTGATAGACAGCAGTTTGCTTGAGAAGATCGTGGAGTTTTAGAGGACTAAATGCTTGTCATATGTTAGCAGTGTGTCACAGTCAAAAAGCTAATAAGAGCTCAGACTTCATTAAGAGAGGCGCAGCTTTTAGGAATATGGAGGCAAGGGTCTGTGTTTGATCCTACTCAGATTACATCTGGAATACTCACTAACACAATTTAATAAGGATGTTAAACTACAGGAGTCCAGGTGAGGGCAACTAGATTGATGAAAGACTTTGAGTTTGCTTGATAGGAATGTCAGGGAAAGGGCGGCGTGTATACACACACACACAGATACATATGCACATACACACATATACGTATAAACACACATGCCTATATATACACCTCTGTATCTCTCTCAGTATGTATATGTGTATATGTATATGTATACATGTGTATATGTGTATATATATGTATATGTATAGAAACCAGAACTAGTTTTCGTGTCAGGGGAATGGAATTCAATTTTTTTTGTCTTGCACTATTTGTATGAAGTTAAGCTTCCTGGATCCTCATCTGTAAAATAAGTGGGTTGGACTGAATTACCTGTACTGTCCCTTTCAGCATTAGGACTATGGTCCTATGATTCTATGAACCATAGATGTTTAGCTTACAGGACATTCAGGGGCAACAGCTAAATATTTGAAAGGCTGCCGTTGGAGGAGAGGTAGGGCCCATAGGCAAGAACCAGGAGTCACAATTAGTAGTTGCTGAGAGGGAAAGTTGTTGTGGAGGAAAACTTCCTAACTCTTTAAACTGTCAAAAAGGGGAATGAGTTGCCTTGAGAGGTTGATTTGCTCCTCTTTGTTGGATTTCAAGAAGAGATTAGAAAGTCATTTGTCAGATATGTAATAGTGGGGTTTCCTTTTGGGTGTGATTGAAAATTTACATTTCCTCAAAGCTATAATTCCAGTTCCCACCTCCAGGTTTTTGCTGTTCTTCAGTTTCTGGACAACACTTCCAATTCAATTGTGCCTTCTAAAGTATCTAACTTCATTCAGAACTCATTTGATTTGCTAAATCCTATAAGCAAACCTTCTCGATCCCCATTGTTAGGGTTCTATCCTTCTTTGATTTATCATGTATATTTCATGTTAAGCAAGCACCAAAAAAAACCCCACAATAAAATGTAAGCTCCCTGAGAGTGAGACATTTTTCATTTTGCCTTCATGTTCCTAGAGCCTAACATAGTGATTTGAACTAGGTAGGTACTTAATGGCTTCTTGTCAGGTTGAGTTAACTTGGATCTAGGCTAGAACCCTTGGAGCTAATCAGGGACACCAAAATGTGAGGAGGACAGTTAGCTTAGAACTGAACTGGGCTTTGGACAGTATTTTCCTACTTAATGAACTGAACTCCCCACTTAACACAATGTCTTGCAAGGTAGTAGGTACTTACTACATATCTGAGAGATAAAAGTGAATTGAATTGAGGACACATTCAAGGGGTGAAATTGCTGAAGCTCAGAGACTTAAAAGAGCATTTAAAATGTCTGAAAACTCTGAGGTGTCCTCAAGATATATTCAGGTGCTTCAAATGGATTGTCAGATGGGTTTACATGTATTATCAATTCAACGCCATAATGAACCATAATAACAAGGAAAAAAGTTTAGAGAGTGCCTTATGTTTTAAAGAGGCAGTGAAGTGTGGTGGATAGAGAACCTAGCCTAAAAGTCAAGAAAAACTGGGTTCAAATTCTGTCTCTGATACATATGAGTTATGTGACTCTGAGAAAAGTCATTTAACCTCTTAGTGTTTTTGTGAAACAGTCCCAACCTGGTGGCCCTTGAATCCTGGATGCATACCACATGGGTTTTGTTTCTCCTTTCCTCTCAAAGATGAGGGTGATGTCTTGACTTGTAAATGAATTGGATTTAAGTGAGGCAGAGCTGTGCAAAGTTATCAGCCCCACTCTCTCTTCCAGAGTCATCAGAGTTCCACAGGGAGTGCCCTTACCTGGGATTTCTCTGAAGCAATGAAGTCACAGGTCTAGTTCCCGTCCTCTTTTGTGGTTTATATAGCACTTTCTTCACTATGACCTGGTGAGTTTGGCAGTGCTCAAGCATTATATTTCCCATTTTGTATATGAGAAAACTGGGGTTTAACCCAAAGATTTTTTTCCCCAAAGAATCTAGGGCTGGAAGAGAAATTAGAGATTTTCTAGTCCAACCATTTTGTTTTGCTGATAAGGGATAAGATCCAGAGAACTGTACTGCCCTATCTAAGGTTTCCCACTCAGTAGATGTGTCAGGAGTCCCCTGACTCAAATTCCAGGGCTCTTTCAACTTCACCATTCTGGCTTTTATTTTTAGCCAATCAACAGCTGTTGTTGGCAACAAAGCTTTTCCTTCTCCCAATTGACTTATTAATCTAATAATGTAATATCACTTTTATTGAACCACTTCATGGGAGGAAAAAAGAAATGCATTTACAGCTTAAACTTCATGCCATAGTGTGTAATCGTATTACATCCCAGAATGAGAATCTGTAACTGGATTAGCTGTCATTAAATTTGGTTAACAAACTACAGATGACTTGCTTGTAGGAATAATTTTTTGTTTCTGTTTTTGCTATGGTTTCTGTGGCAAAACATGGCAAGCAAAGTACCAAGATCTTGGTTAGTGAAGTCTTCACAAAGGCTCAAGAGCCGAAATGGATATCGGTGGCCAATTTAGGCCAATGTTCTCCAACCCCCATGTTTCAGAAATGGGAAATTTGAGCCCCAAAGAGTTTAAATGTCTTGCTTAATTAAGCTCACATAGGTGGAATTTGAAACCAGGTCTTCTGACTACAAAATCAGGGCTCTGACCATTGTACGATACTGTCTTATAACAACAAACTCCATCTTATTGTTCTTCTCTGTAACTTAAAGTAAAATAAAAGCCTTTTCAAAATCCAATCTAGGCTTCAGTTGTCTCTCCCCGTCAGGAGGGAATGAAGGATGGACTGTAGCCTCGGTTTTTAGGAATTTGCCTTGGCAATTTTGTTTTTTCAAAGTATGCTGGAAAATTACTTGGCACCTTTATATGAACTCCTAGAAATCTATTAGGCTTTTTCTCGCCCCTGGTCTCATAATTGATTCATCCACCAGAGGCTGCGATAGTGCTTTTCCTGAATGCAAGACAATGATAAACAGCAAGGTTCTTCAGGATATGAGCAAAGGACACACACACACACACACACACACACACACACACACGTATATATATGGGAAACATGAACAAATAAAGGTCAGATGACAGCCTCTTACAGCATTAGATTTTGCTTAATTTAAGATTAGATAAGAAAGAAATGAGCAAAACAAAAATACCATCTACTTATTTTAGGCCCCTGTGCATTAGATGACAGTTTCATTACTGCCTGCCGAACTCACATCACCAAAGCGTCATCTGAAGTCCTTGGTTGCTCGGTGTTAAATTATCAGAGGGCTGATTTTGATGTGAGTTGGCATCCTGTCTTGCTAATATTCTTAGGCCCCTGTAGCCTGACTGTGTGAGAAACAAAATCTACTGTAGGCAGAAATACTTCCAAGTCTCCCTTGGAAGAAGTCACATGAAAAGGAATCTATCGGTCCCCCCATCTCCACCCCACCGCCGCTTCTTTTTCGTCTTTTGCAAAGCCTATGAGGACAAGCACACATTCATTTGCTATGACAAATACTAAAATCCAAAATAACTTTTTTTTTGTCTCAGCCCACACTCTTGAGCCATTTTGTGATTATACATTATCATACAGATGGAGCTGTTGGTATCAAAGCCTATTTGAATTTTTTGATAATAGCTCCCATCCATAGTCAGCGATTGAATTCAATAGGAGATAGGGGATAGGTTTTGTACTTAAATGCCTTTCTTTTTAAAAGTACAACTGTGTTGTGAACAATGGAAGGAGAGTACAAAAATCTATCAAATGTTACAATAACCAGACACAATGGACTCTGATCATAAATACTGCAGTGGGCAAAGCAGAAATAAAAGACTGGCTGTGTTAAGTTTATATACGTATGTTCTGTTACATTCAAATGGCTCCCAGAGGTGCGCGCCTTACTATTTCCAAAAAGTACCCACGATTGAGGTGCCACAGGTCTTGTCCCCTGAGCCCCCTTAAAGAAACAACAACTGTTCTCTAGTAATGTAACAGATGTTAGGAAGAATCATTAGCAATCTAAATGTTTGTGGGAGCAGATGTACCACTTCTGTTGCTGCTAACTTTGGAAGGGAGTGGGGCGGGGAGGCAAGGAGAATAGGGAGAGGCTGAAAAGTTTGAAGAAAATCAATTAATAAGCACAACTGTGGAAGAATTCTATTGGAGTTTTACATGGGGAGAGTCGAGGAGGGGTGTGTTCGCGCACTGAGGTGCTGGCCTTAAGGAAGACAACTGGAAAGATGTGCCTCCCCCCTGCTCCATTGACTTGGCATGTATTATTAGATCAATGAAAGGTAAAAGAAGCAAGGCAGCATTATCAAGGAGCTAATGCTAAAAGTGGGCTTCTGATAGATTCAGTCAATTTCAATAGAGAACGTAGAAGCTGTGGGAAGGGGAAGGATTGGGGTGGGCAGGGGCTGGAAAAGGCAGTGAAAAGGGGCAAAGTAAATTGGCCAGTGCAGCAGGCTTCTATGGAGAAACAGAGAGAGAGAGAGAGAGAGAGAGAGAGAGAGAGAGAGAGAGAGAGAGGGAGAGAAGAAGAGAGAGAAAAAGAAAGAGAGAGAGAGAGAAGAGAAAAGAGAGAGAGAAAGAGAGAGAGAAAGAGAAAGAGAGAATGAGAGAGAGAATGAGAGAGAAGAGAGAGAGAATGAGAGAGAGAATGAGAGAGAGAGAATGAGAGAGAAAGAGAGAGAGAGAATGAGAGAGAGACAGAGAGAATGAGAGAGAGACAGAGAGAATGAGAGAGAGAGACAGAGAGAATGAGAGAGAGAGAGAGAATGAGAGAGAGAGAGAGAAAGAGAGAGAGAGAGAGAGAGAGAGAGAGAGAGAGAGAATGAGAGAGAGAGAGAGAATGAGAGAGAGAGAATGAGAGAGAAAGAAGAGCAGAGCTTATTGGGTTAGATGACTCCAGGCCGTGTCTTTATTCCCACTTTGTGGCAAAGATGAGATGCTTAACTTCACTATTTGTTTCATAGCCATTCTTCTGGAATTTCCTTTTCTTCACTGATGTTCATGGACCCCTAGGATGTGTTTCCCTTTTCCCTGCTTCCCTTAAAAAAGTGATAGAAGCCAGAAAATATTTTAATTCTGGACAATTTCCAAAAGCAAACATTGAAGAATTGGGGGAAGGGGAAGGTTGGAAAAAATACAAAAAGCTACCTTATAATTTTGGATTTCAGAGTAATAGGCAAAATAATTACAGGGTATAATGAATTGATAACCATTAATAACATAGGGAAAATCCCATGAAAACACGAATTATACATTTGGGAACATTTTTCCTTATACTGAGAAACAAATTTAATAACAGGTTGTTTTGGCACTGTCTACATGGAGCCCCCTATTCAAACATTTTGATCAAACTTTCTTTTTGGTACTAGTTTACATGGCAGCAATTCAAAAAAAAAATCGTTTAAAGGGCAATTAAATAGATGGTGGTTGGGTGAAGATGCATATACAGTAAAGATTTGGTTTACTTCTTGCCTCTAAGTAATGTGTAAAACTTTTAAAGACAATTTTGATGTTAGTCCTTTACTTATACAACTAATATTTCTTTCAATGATATCCTACTCCAGAATTATTCTGGTCCACCGACTCTTGCCAATACCCAATCAGATAGCAAGATTAAGATTCCAGGTAAGAAGAAATATGAAAACACTTTGAATGATACTGAAACCTCTGGTTTTAGTCTTTAAAAAAAGTGACCATCAAATTCCTTCTTTTTTCCTTCCTTACTTCCTCCCTGCCCTCTTTCCTTCCTTCCTTCCTTCCTTCCTTGCTCCCTTCCTTGCCTCCTTCCTTCCTTCCTTCCTTTGTTTCTGTTTTGCTGTTGTCTTGTAAAATTTCTTAAGTTTCCTGAAGAGGAAATGAGTGGAGCTTTATAAACAAGTGAAAATCCAAATTTCCATTATAAAGCACAAAAAAGGGACATGGTGATAATAAACTGACCACTTACAATAGGGCATCACACAGTGCTGGATTGTAAAGGTTAATAGGCGACTAAGCAATTGGACAACTAGAGAGCTTCATTACTTGTCGAATTCAAAGATGTCCCCAGTGCTGGTGATAATATAGGTCTGGACAAAAATAATACAAAAAGAATGGTCATTCCATGTCAAGTTTGAATGAAGCAAAAACAGTTTCCTTACTAATCTATGGTGAAATCCTAAATCTGTGAATTAGTTTTCTGGTATTCAATTTGATTTTAATGTTTGGAGAGCAGTTTTACACGCTGGAAGAGAAATAGGAGTTCTTAGAAGTCATTATTCCTGGCCTTGTGGAACATGTAGTCTTGGAAGGAGATAAGGTATATTCATAAAAATATAATAGACAATAGATGGTAAGTTCATTAAAAACTGCTACCATGCAGTCTTTGTTTGACGAAACATTTGCTTTGTGAGAGATAGTATCCTGTAGTGCTTAGCATGTTGGATTTTGGATCAGACCACCAAGATAGGAATCCTTCTCCAGACACCTACTAGCTGCGTGATCATGAGTATGTTACTTAACCTTTTAGAACTTCAGCTTTCTCACACTTGCACTAGTTACTTCAGAGAATGATTGTAAGTTTGGCAAATCTTAAGATGCTGAAGTTATGTGAAGTTCAAGAAAAAAATGTGTGACACACTAGATTGGAGGGAACAAGAAAAGTTTTCATGGAGGGAATTAGATTTGGAGTATGAATAGGTCAAAAGATAGACAAAGGGCATTTCATGTATGGGGATAGTTAGAACAAAGACACAAAAATGACCAAGTAAAAAGCATGTTCAAAGGACAAAAGTCAAGTTTGACTGGCATTTGGAATCCATTTCAGAGAA
The DNA here is from genome assembly GCF_011100635.1 of Trichosurus vulpecula. Taxonomy (NCBI): domain Eukaryota; kingdom Metazoa; phylum Chordata; class Mammalia; order Diprotodontia; family Phalangeridae; genus Trichosurus; species Trichosurus vulpecula. Next base: position 262,484,727 of record NC_050580.1, on the reverse strand, counting down.
TGCTATTGAAATAAGTCTGGAAAGTTTGGGTGGCATCAGACTATATCTGACCTAAATGCCAAATTACAAAGTTTAAGGAGAGAACAGATATTAAGGAAATAAAGGCATTTGTTGCAGTCATTTTTTCAAGAAATGGTATTAATAATTGTCAGAATTTAGAGCCATTGACCATTAGTTTAAAACTCATAAATGTGTCAGGGTTATATATGAATATTCAATATCACCAACCCTATACCACCTGTCTCCTACCAACCTTACACCCTGACTCTGTCTCTTTTTCACTTCACTTCTAGTTTTGTTTTTTATTAAGCATGGTCCAATTTTCATGATCACAACTAGATACCACAAAAGAAGATAGAAAGAAAAGGGGGAGCTCCTCAAAATGGGGGGAGGCTGTGGGAGATGTCAGATACATGGTAGGTATCCTATCTAGCAGCTGGCAATAAAGTGAGAACATCTGAGGAATCACCTTAATTTAAAAATGAAAAATGGAGACTCAGTGGCACAGAGTATGAAGAGGGAGGTTCCTACCTAAGGAAACTGGACGGTGGAATTGTGGGATCCAGTTGAAAGGAAGAAAATCTTTTTTTAAAAAAAATATTTATTTTTAATTTGAGTTTACAACATTCAGTTTCTCAAGTTTTTGAGTTTCAAGTTTTCTTCCCCTCCCTCTCCTGCCACTTCCCCACCCAAGACAGCATGCAACCCGATATGGGTTCTACATATACCTTCACACTAAATATATTTTCACAATAGTCAAGTTGTGAAGAAGAACTATAACCAATGGAATGAACCATGAGAAAGAAGAAACAGAACAGAAACAAAAACAAACAAACAAAAAGAGACCAAATAGTCTTCTTCAATCTGCGTTCATACTCTGTAATTCTTTCTCTGCATGTGAATCACTTTTTCCATCATGAGGCTTTTGGAGTTGTCTTAGAACCTTACGTTGTTGAGAAGATCCAAGTCTATCAAAGTTAGTCATCACAGAATCACTATGTCTGTGGTTGTGTACAATGTTCTCCTGGTTCTCACTCAGCATCAGATCATATGTCTTTCCAGGTTATTATGAAGTCCATCTGCTCCTCATTTCTTATAGCACAATAGTATTCCATTACATTCATATGCCACAACTTGTTTAGCCATTCCCCAGTTGATGGGCATCCCCTCAATTTCTAATTCTTTGCCACCACAAAAAGAGCTGCTATAAATATTTTTGAACATATGGTTCCTTTTTCCATTCGTATGATTTCTTTAGGATAAGAAGTGGTATTACTAGGTCAAAGCGTATGTGCATTTTTATAACCCTTTAGGCAAAGTTCCAAATTGCTTTCCAGAAAGTTTGGATCAGTTCACAGATCCACCAACAATGCATTAGTGTTCCAATTTTACCACAACCTCTCCAGCATTTATGATTTTCCTGTTTTGTCATGTTAGCCAATCTGACAGGTGAGATGTGGTACCTAAGAATTGCTTTGATTTGCATTTCTCTAATCAATAGTGATTAAGAGCATTTTTCATACGACTATAAATATCTTTAATTTCGAAAGGAAAAAAAAACATCTTAAGAAGATCAGAGACATTCCAATCCTAGGCATGAAAAGTAAGTAAATAATCACTATCCCAGAGCCATTATGAGCTCAAAGCCTGGATGAGATTCCATTGATTGGATTCCAGAAAACCAGAGCAGTGAAGACAGTGACATTAAAACAATGGAGTTCCCAGGAGAGGTCCTAGCAACAGAGCAGCAAAGCTAAGAACAAGGATCAGAACTGGAGTGTAACCTATTGAGATAGTAAATGCCAGTCTTAATTCTCAAAGGAGCAATATGATAAGGGTGTCATTGGCTTACTTTTTAGGGAAACCTAAGTTCTTTTCCCTTCATTTGGTCTCCCCGCAGTCATGAGGTCTTTATCTCCATTGGGCACAGTAGACACATTGGAAAGAAAAATGCTTTTCTCTATTTGCTATGGATCTAATTTCAAAACCCTTCTCTGTCCTTAATTGTGTCACTAAAATGTGTTCTTATGTTTGATGCTTATGAACATAGATACTAAGGGGAGCTAACAACTCCCCATTAAGGAACTGTGTTACTTTGATATTGCTAGATACAGTTGAGTAGGACCAAATGAGCTAGATTTGTGAGATAAGTAAGCTGATGGCCACTCGTCGTGAAGAGGCAAATGGAGGGTACTTGACATTAAGGGTTACATAAGAATGATAAACACGATGAATGTAAGAAAGAAAGAGAAAGAGAAAAAATCACCCTAGACATTTGAGGAGTCTAGAAGATGAAAAAGATGTCAGAGAAAATACCTTTGTCTGAATTTCAAAGTACAGGAAATCAGTTCTCTTCCTGTCTCCACAAATGGTACAATCAAATGCAGCAAATATATTAAATGAGTGTGTGTGTGTGTGTGTGTGTGTGTGTGTGTGTGTGTGTGTATGTGTGTGTGAGAAGGACATGCTGGCTAGGGAGAATTTAAACTCATGTCTCTTCAAAGAAAACAGAGACACTAGTTCTCTTGAAGCTAAGAATCTGATGACTAGCCCCAGCCATTGTCTTTATTCTCCAGTCACAATTCTCTGAAAAGAAACTTTGGATCTCTAGATGAAAAAGATCTATTAGGTCATCTTGTCCATCTTCCTGCCAGCAGAGGATTGCTCCTGACAGTAAAGAAGTTAACTTATTGACAGCACTCCTTAAGCAGCAATTTACCAGGTGAATCCCTAAAGGCAAGAGTGACTTCTCAGGTTTATCTTTCCCTTCTTATCGCTGTAGTTAGAAGACCCATTCAATCTTCACTGCTGGATGAGGGAGAGAACCTAAGACCTTGAAAACGTTTTCTTGCACCTACAAGAAAATTAAGAATGCGATCATTTGTACTTTCAGACTTTAGACTCAGACAGGGAAGTAGTTCTCTTCTTCCCAATTTAAGCCCTGTTTTGTGGGGTTCTTGGAGCTAAGTGTCCTTCTGTACTATAACTGGCAGAAAATTGTAGGAATTCAGAGTCCCCTTTAATGAAACGGAAAAGAAATGTGTGATACTAAAAGAAAGAGGGCAAAATGGAGAACAGTATTCTGGAGGAAAAAGTCTCCAGAGCAAAAATCCCAGGGCCTTAACCACCTTTTAGGTGATATATAGTATTATTATTCATCATCGTCATCCTAATAATAATATTCATATGCTTCATGCAGTACTTCGTTCAAAGCACTTTGCATGTTATTCCATTTGATCCTTCCAGCTTTGTGTTAGGTACTAGATAATCTGTATATTCCAGATGAATAATCTCCGGATAAGAAAAGTCAAGTGCCTTGGCCAAGGTCACAAAGCAAGTAATCCTCTGAGGCAGGATTCCAACTCCAGTCCTTAAACTCCAGGTGCAGCGCTTTATCCATTCCACCATCTAGTGGCACATGCTTGCAGAAAGCTATGTGGGGTGTTAGTGTGTATACAAAAGTACATTTTTCTTGCTTCCTCTGCTCCACTATTGCAACTCATGTACTAAATATTGGGTATTCAGATCTAACGAATGAAATAATCTCTGTCACTAAGAGCTTGGGGAGAAAACATTACATATGCAAATGTAGACAGAATAAATACTAAACTGGTTAAATAAAGGTTAGACAAAATGTAATGTTAAGTGGTTAGACAAGTTGAATTGCTCAGTTAGGGGAATAAAGAGTTAAAGGTGGGGTTAGATGAGATATCCACTCCAGACTCCCCAGACTTTGTCCACCATGACAAGGCAGCTTCCTTACCCTGGATGTTCACTCTACCTCTGGTCCCCACACTGGAGGTATTTTTTATCCCTTTAACCCTTTTCTCTGATAGGTTAAGAAAAGTGCCCAGGCCAGCTATGTCTTTATTCTGCTCTTGGCTCCTCTCCTAAGTATTTCTTATGCTTGCCTCCTCCTTTTCTCTGCTCCTGATTTTTCTGCTTCCTTTTTGTATAGTCTTCCCCAATAGAATGTATGTTCCTGGAGGGCAAGAACTGCCTTTCTTTCTGCTATTATTTGTATTCCCACACTGCCTGTAACATAGCAAATGCTTAATAAATGTGAGTTGACTTGGAATAAATACGAATACAAAGCAGTTAACTACAAGGTAGTCCGAAAGGGAAGACACTAGTATTTGGGAGCATCTGGAGAAACTTCATCTAAAAGTGGTCCTTGAACTATATCCTGAAGACAGGGATTCCATGGGGCAGAAGTGAAGAGAGAATGCATTTTACTGAGTATAGGGGTAGGAGATAAACCTTTAGGTGTGAGGAACAGAAAGAAGCCCATTATGAAGAGTTTAATGAATGGAGGTGGTGGTGTGGAGTAATGTATACTACAATGAGGTTAGAAAGATAGGTTATGGCTTGGTTGTGCAGGGTTTTAAACATTAAATGAAGGAGTTTATATTTTAGCTGAGAAGCAATATAGAATCATGGTAGTTTATCTAGTAGGCAAGCAAAATGATCAAATTTGTGGCTAAAGAAAATCACTTTGGTAGCGTTGGGTAAAAAAGTTCTAGCCCTCATCACCCAGAGTATTGAAAACATCTCCTAATTAATCTTTTCCCAACCAGTCACTCCCTTCTCCAGTGTGGCTTGCATATACCTGCCAACCTGGTATTCCTAAAGTCCGGGTCATGCCTACTAACCATGGGTGTCCCTGAGGGCTCTGTCCTGAGCCCTTTCTTTTCTCCCTTTATGATGTTTTGTTTGATGATCTCATCATTTCTCATGTTATCAGATATCTCTATGTAGATAATTTGTATTAAATAATTAAATTGTCAATGCTGAGAATGTCACCTTGCATAAATACAGTAGCATAAAATGGCAGAAGTATGTTTAGGGCCATTTCAGAAATTGTCAGAAATCCTGTCTCAATCCCAAGCCAAAATTCACTTAATGATTTTGTATGTCCCGTAAAAGCACTGCAATTCGTAACATATAATAGTCTCAAATCTGAGCTGAGGTGTTTCTGGCAGCATTTTGTTGGCACTGAATGGCCTGATACCATGCACGGTGCAAAGTGTTCATGTTGTGGGTTCAGAATCAAGGCTGTAATGAAGTTGCACAAAGCCATACAGACAAGTGATGCCAGAAACTCCTCAGATTCATTACATATTTGATTTTGAATTAATTTTTGGTCCTTGTGCATTCAGAAATTTTTTACTGTTGTCAAATTTTTGCGACTCCCACATTCAGTTATGCAACCCCACATGGGGTTGCAACCCACAGTTTAAGAAGCACTGATCTATATCATCTATATCTGTCTATCTGTCTATCTATCTATCTATCTATCTATCCACCTATCTATCCATCTATCTATCTATCTATCCATTTATCCATCTATCTATCCATCCATCCATCCATCCATCTATCTATCTATCTATCTATCTATCCATCCATCCACCCATCCAGCCATCTATCTATCTATCCATCTATCCGTAACCCATCTCTTCAACACAACACCAACTGCCTTTTAGTCTTCTTGAACTGGATGTCCCATAGGCATCTTCAGTTCAGCATGTCTAAAACAACTTATCTTTCACTCCAAACTTCCCCCTCTTCTTAACTTCCCTATTACGTTTAGAGGCACTACCAGTATATCTTCCCCATCATTCAAGCTCACAACCTTGGTGCCATCTTTGATTCCTCACTCACACTTACTCCACATATTCAATTTGTTGCTGAGGCTTGGTGTTTCGACATTCACAGCATTTCTGAAATGTATTTCCTTCTTTCCACTTGTACCTTTCCACCATCACCTCACCCCTGAACTATTGTAATAACCTTCTGGTTGGTATCCCCCTCTCAAGCCTATCCATATTCCAGTCCATCTTACACTCAGCTGCTAAAGTTATTTTCTAAAAGTGCTTTCTGACTTTATTCCTATACTCCGTAATTTCCAGTGGCTCCCTATTACCTTTAAGATTAAATATAAAATTCTTTGTTGATAGAGAATCTTGCCCCTGCCTATCTTTCTAGTCTTCTTATATGTACTTTATTCCCTTCTAGTTTCTCTAAGGCTAGCAACACTGGCCTTTTTGCGTTTCTTTGTATACATACAACACTCCACCTTTTGACCTTTGAGACATCACTGGCTGTCTGCTATGCATTGAATGTTCTCCCTCCTCACCTCAGCCTTCCAGCTTTCCTGGTTTCCTTCAAGACATGGCTCAGATCCTACACTCTGCAGGAGACCTCTTCCCACCCCTTGGGCTCCTCCCACTCTTCGCTGCTAGCAGCTTCTCTGCTGAGATTACTTTTTACCTTCTTGGCAAATTTGATGTTTACTTGTTTTCTCCCCATTAGGATGTAAAATCCTTGTGAGCCAGAAGCACATCTGGGCCTTTCTTTGTGTCCGCAGGCACTTAGTAAATGATAAGGCCTGACCATATATATCATTTCTCTGATCATGAAACTTAGGGGGCTCACCATTGACTTAGGTTAAAAAACAAACTCTTGTGTTTGGTATTTAAGTAAAATAGTAAATCTAGCTTATGTTTTTAAATTGATTACATAAAGATTTGAAATTATCTGCATTGAGATAATATTTAAAGGCATGGAAAGGGTTAAGATTTTAAATATTTAATTTAATTTAAGATTTAATTTATTTAAATTAAATTAAATTAAATTTTAATTTTAATTTATTTAAATATTTAATTTTATTTAATATTCAAATATTTTAAATAAATAATTGAATATGTGTAGAGATATCTTTAATTTCTTCCTCTGAAAACTGCCTGTACATATCCTTTGACCATTTCTCAATTGGGGAATGACTTTTATTCCTATAAATTTGGCTCAGTTCCCTGTATATTTTAGATATGAGGCCTTTATCAGCAGCAGTTTTCAGAGGAAGAAATTAAAGATATCTATAGGCATATGAAAAAATGCTCCAAATCACTATCGATTAGAGAAATGCAAATCAAAACAACTCTTAGGTACCACATCTCTCCTGTCAGATTGGCTAACATGACAAAACAGGAAAATGATAAATGCTGGAGAGGATGTAGGAAAATACGAACCTTAATACGTTGTTGTTGGAGTTGTGAACAGATCCAGCCATTTTGGAGAGCAATTTGGAACTATGCCCAAAGGGCTATAGGAATGTGCATACTGTTTGACCCAGCAATACCACTCCTTGGGCTATTTCCCAAAGAGGTCACAGAAGTGGGAAAGGGACCTGTATGTACAAAAATATTTATTGCTGCTCTTTTTGTGGTGGCAAAAAATTGGAAATTAAGGGGATGCCCCTCAATTGGGGAATGGCTAAACAAGTTGTGGTATATGAATGTAATGGAGTGCTATTGTGCTATAAGAAATGGGGAAGTTACAGACTTCACAATAACCTGGAAAGACCTACATGATCTGATGCTGAGTGAGAGGAGCAGAACCAGGAGAACATTATACACAACCACAGACATTTTGATACTGTGATGACTTACTTTGATAGACTTGGCTCTCCTCAGCAACGCAAGGCTCAAAGACAGCTCCAAAGGACTCATGATGGAAAAAGCTAGCTATATCCAGAGAAAGAACTATGGAGTCTGAATAAAGATTGAGGCAAACTATTCGCTATCTTTTTTTCTCTTTTTTTTTTGGTTTTATTTCTTCTCTCTCATGATTCATTCCATTGGTCATAATTATTCTTTGCAACTTGACTATTGCATAAATAAGTTTAATGCAAAGGTCTATGTAGAAGCTATAACAGACTGCATGCTGTCTTGGGGGGCAGGGGTAAGGGGAGGGAAGGGAAGAAAATTTGAAACTCAAGAACATGTAAAACTAAGTGTTGTAAACTAAAAATAAAAAATCTAATTAAAAAAGATTACCAATTAAAATAGTAGATCTAGCTTATCATCTTAGGCTGATTATATATAATTTCAACTCATGTCCTTTACCCTCCAGCCAAATGGTTTATTAGCTGTTTCCCATACACACTATTCCACCTCCCAAATTTGGGCCTTTGCAATAACAGTCTGGTCCTTTATTTGTGGAGTATTTGCCTCTCTTAGTCGCACTTTTTAGACCCCATGGTGCCCTTGTAGGATCAGCTCAAGAGCCACCTTTCCTGATTCACTGCTGCATAATGTCCTCTCTCAGTAGCTTTATATTTGTCTATATGCAGAATCACTTCTTTGTAAACATGTTGTAAAATCACTCCTTGGATCTCTCTTTTGTATTTGCTTTCCCCATATCTAGTGAAGCTTCTGATATACAGGAGGTAATTAATAAATGTTGGTTTACAGGTTTGGCCCCAAAAAAGTGATGAGAAAAGTATACTTCCCTCCCAGGGTATGCTGGTTAATATTTAACAATCAGCTCTCCAAAAATAGATGCACAATTTTAAGTTCAATCTGCAACATTAACATTTTTCTCCATCACTTTCCCAAGTCTAGAAAAATCAACATAAACAGTAAATGAAGCCCTAACTTTTAGCATTTGCATATTTCTAAGGTGTAAATGCCCACGCTGAACATTTAACCTTAGGTTTTAGGGAGTCTTTTGAAACTGATTCTAGCACGTCGCTGCTTCCCTCTGTTCTTTGCAGAGGTGGGGGACTGTGGTTATGGAACATTGCATGTCAGATTTGATTGATGCAGTTTCCATTTCATGACCTGCTTTTTTCCCCTCTTTATTTCTTATTCATTGTAACAAGGTATGACTGTAGGTCTGTAGGGAGAGGGTACATTTGGGAATGAAGGTGAAATAAAAACAAAATATAGCATTGCATTTTTAGTGGTTGCTTATTGCTTAATAGTCTCAGCCCTTCTATTAATTAATTGTGTTAGCTTGGGTAAATTGCCTGCCTGTCAGTACTTTGGTTTCTTTATCCAGAAAATGCGAAGGCTGGTCTAAAACTCCCTATGATCCCTAAAAACTTTTTTCATATGGACATTCCACTACTTTTGGAGTTTAAATAGCTCTTTTAAAACTTGGTCATTCACATTTGAGATCAGTACAATTGAATGTATTCATCACTTGTTGGACATAAGAATAGTGTATCAGTTAGTCAGTAAATCATTACTTCCACCTCTTAGAAGTTTACAAAAGTTAAAGTGATAGTGGAATGATGTAATTCTAAGAATTCCATATTTTGCATAACCCATGTAAGGCTAAAGCAGTATTTTCTTTAAAAATACATGTATATATGTCATAGTTCCCATAAAACAGAGATTCTTCACCTTTGTGTGTATGTGTCGTAGACCCTTTGGCAATCTGACATAGCCAATGGGCCCCTTCCAAAATGAGAAAGAAACAAAGAAAACCAATTAAGCTGAAATAAAAACGTCATTTTTTCCCATACGTTCATGTTAACCTTGGGGGTTCATCAATCCCACGTTAAGAACCTGTGAGCCATGACTTTGGACTTTGGCTAACAAAGTCAGTTTGAATCTGGCCTAGATGTATTACTACTGCACTAGCATAATTTGTAGTCACAAATTATTAACTGAGATATATAGCTGAACAAAATTTCTTTCACAAAATGAAAACTTCAATTTGTTGATTTTGGAGAAGAGCAAATGAACATCTGTGAGTCCTCTCTGGCATGGTACAGGGAAAAATTCATAGGACTGGGGGTCAAGAGAAGTTGGCTCCAGTTCCAGCTCTGCCAATAACTATCTGTGTGACCTTGAGCAAGTCATTTAACCTCCATGAGCCTCAGTCACTTCACTGATAAAATGAGAACATTGGTAGATGATCTCTCAGGCCCCTTCCAGCTCTAAAATTGATTGATTCTGTGATCCTATTTCCCAAGGCTCTCATTCTGCTGCTGTCTTTCTACCTTTGGAGTATTTTCATTGTCAAAGAAAAAACACAAAATCTGTCCCATCCTTTCCTTAATACATCATAGACAGTAGGGTGCAGGAAAAGATGATTTTAAGAATCAGGAAGGCCTGGGTTCAAGTTCTGTCTATCCCCCCTAGCTGTAAGCAGCCAGTCTCTGCTCATAGAGCAGAAGTTATGATAAACAAGAGGGAAGATTTCATTTAACAAGTGGCATTTGAGTTGGAGCATAAAGAGACAAGTAGGCAGACAAATGGACATTCCTCGTATAGGAAACAGCTGGAGCAAAAGTGAGAGAGCAAAAGGCAGGTACATCAATGTGGGAGTTTTGAGATATCCATTAGTGAAAAAAAGTTTCCTTACCTGGAGCTCCCAACAATGATGTAATGTTAGGTCTGAAGGCAAAAAAAAAAAAAAAGGAAAAAGAGGAAAAAACCTTCAGCGGATATCATTGTACATTTTGATGCCTCCTAATGTCTCTTAATCTCTCCGAGAATGGTAGAGTTGTGGGGGTGGGGGTGCTGTGGGGAACAACCCCATTTTACATTCCTAAAAAAACCTCTTTCTGCCTTTTCCTATGCTTAGTGCTGAAAGAACTCACTGAGACTGCTAAATTCTATGATTTGTATTGTGCATAATTCCTTGCTGGCACAATTCAGATCAAATAATGATTAATAATAATTTTAAAGCCAAGGTTACCTATCATAAGGGGGTGTGTGTGTGATTAATTGAATTTGCATGTCTGGATTTTTTTGAGGTTCATTAACTCAGCATACATTTTAATAAACAGAACTCCTTATCCATAGCCACAGACATTTTTTTGTGAAAGCTAATATTGGCCTGAAAAATCATCATTCACTCTTCAAAATGTTGGTTTTGTGTTTTATTTTTTAAATGTATTGCACTGTATTTTTGTTTCCAACAGATTTAATCTGAGGGTTTGTGTTCTGAAAGCTATTCATTTTTGCCAGTTTTACAGACATGCCATTTTTTCCCTCCTGGCATTTTCCAGAGCAGGTTATTTTATTTATTTATCTTTAGGGGAGGGGGAGAATATCCCCCTTTGTACTAAAGCCATTCTTGTCACTAAACAAATGCCCACCTCTGCCTCCAAACTGGAGGGAAAGAGGACAAAGGCACACAAGGCAGGGAAAAGAAAGAGCATCAGTGGACTGCAGAGGACAATCAATTAGATTCATTATCTGCTCTACATTCCAGTCACTTCTTTAAAAAAAGGGAAGTACATAATACCATGGCAACAGTTTGAGCTGGAGTCCTTTATGGTATATAATCATTAAGGGTTCTTCAGCATTCCCTGAAAATGGATATGGAAAAAAAAATCACAGTGGTATACAAACTACCTCCATTTATGCTGATTAAATGACAAGTTTGTAATTTACAGGTGTCTCATTGCCAGGGGAATGCAATCACACAATTCCATTTTAGAACTCAAGGGCTTTTGAAACATGCGGCATGATCGTTAGCTGGGGCTGCAAGCGACGATTAAATAGAAAGGATGGCATGTAGATTTTTAGAACATGGTGTTGACATTTACTGGCCAATCAGATTTTGCAGCTCTCCTGCATGACAGCAGATGTTGACCTTTCAAGCTTTCCCTATCTGCTCTCACGCATTACCTGCAGAAATTAACATGAGCTCAGCTTCCTGCTCCATGCTGCTAGTAATGGCATCTGGGAATTGAGATTCATGGATTCAGTTATTACCCAGGCTTGAGACCCATTTTATACTCCAAGCACACAAGTACAGCTCCTGGGAACTGGTATTTTTGGATGCTGCTTCAACTGCCTTTGTGGCTGAGGGATAGCTGGGAGCTATGGCGTAGGAAATGTCACTGAGAACAAGAGGAGAAAGAGACGGAGGAGGACAATTTCAAGGAGAAACCTAGGGGCCAAATAATTGCAAATGCTCTGGATAGGAAAGCTTAAAAACTAAACTGATACATTTTAAACAAGGCAAAGAGTGTGGTAGTTGAATTTTTCTCCTCTTGTTAACTGAACCATGAAAACGGAACCCAAACAATAGTATCTGATTGTAGCAAGCTTCAGGGTTTTCTCAATAACTCCTGAGGGCCTGTATCTATCTGTATCTATCTGGCTTGGAAGGAAAAAAACCAACCTGAGGAAGATATGTCATAGGCAATCCTTTGGAGCTGGATGCCTAATCAGGTACTGCTTTTTGTGGTCTCATTTCAGATGAAAGTCCTTGTGTTTCTTGGCATCTGATTCAAGACAGTTTTCTTCACCTGTTGCTGGCCAGGGAGGATAAAAGTCTTAAACGAGAGCTTTTCCCTCCCCTCTCTTTTCCTGACTACTCTTCCTCTCCCCTCCCCACTCCTCCTCTTCAAGCTTCACCTTCACTCCCACATCTCCGCTTCCCCAGTCTCCTCTTTTCTTCCAATCCCCCAGCACCTGTATGATTTAGGTGCACATACCATCAGCTATACAGGCAGGAAAAACCTAGGAGCCCTCAACAAGTGTGGGATTTGTTTTCACCATTTTTCAAGGTCAGTTAAGGATCCCTCACTCGGGTTTTCTGCATTTCCTATTGTTTTCTTCTTTATGGTCTTTGAAAACCATCTAAGAAGTACTGAGTCATGGTTCTTTGGAACTATCCCTTTGAAAAAAATAACAGACCCACTTATGTCCAATAGAGAGCTCCGTGTGTCACCATAAGATAAGCATATGAAGGCTACTTCAGGGACACTGTTCTGACCTATACTCAGAGGAATATAGCTATTCCATAGTCATTTTTATGTTTAAACCATAATATCTACATCAGTTCTTTCTCATGCATATGTAAAGCCAGGGACAGCAATGAACACAGATAAGGACTATATATGTGTGATTAGAGGGGCTACCAATCTTTTCCCAAAAGTGTCTCCTTCACTAACTGCCCCCCCCCCCAATAAGAGGATGTAAGAAGCATGTGTTGTAGTGGAAAGAGAACTGTATTTTAAGTCAAAGGACTTTGGCGGCTCAAATCTTTCCCTTAGTGAATATCTGTGACCCTGGGCAAGTCTCTTAACTTCTATGGGTCTCAGTTTCCTTATCTGTAAAAATGAAGGGTCTGTACTCTAAGGTCTCTAATGGCTTTAGAGACACATGATTCATTATTTCTTTATCATGGGGAACCTGCAGTATGAGAACTCCACCAACTCACCTGCAGTAAGTCCTAGTGAGCTGCTTGATGAATACAGAGATTAAGGAGTTTATCAGGGTCACGCAGCTACAAAGTGTCAGAGGAAGGAGTTGAATCCAAGTCTTACTGACTCCAAAACCATCACTTTCTCCATTGTCTTCTATGTCCTCTATGACCCCAAGCCATACTACCTTAACTCCAACCATTGGTTTAAGCACTGTTTTATTCTTGGCCTCCTTTTGCAAAAGAGAGATGATCCATTAAGTCACTAACCTTATAGTATGAATTATTTTAACGGAGGGCCTTCCCCCTTAACATTAGAGAGACCAGTATATTTTGGGAGCATCTGGTACCTAGACTAGAGAGACATGGTAAGATGTGTTGAAAGTTATGTTGACTCAGTATCCCTTTGTTCCCAGACCTACTTATCAACCAGTGTTAAGGAAGGAGATACTGAGTCTGCAGCTTTCTGTTGTGGTCTGCTCTTTGTAACGTACCCCTGCCTGCAAATCGTCACTTTACTGCTATCTTGGAGAAGAACTGAGGCTGCCAGGGCCCAACCTCTTTTGCTGAGGTGGACTTATCTGAATGTGAAAATTGTCGCCACCTTGAAGCCATCGCTGATCTTCAGGAATCAGCCGGTCGGTGTGTTGCTACCTTGACATACTTATAATAAAATCCTTTGAATTCTCTTTGTCCTGAGTTTTGCCTTATTAATCAGGGTGAAAGCCTCAAATCAAGAATATTCCTATCAACAGATGGAAAGGCTACATGAAAGATGGGTTAGGCTCCATATTCCCCAGCATAACACTTGTGTCTTGGGCGTTGCCCTGGCTAAGACAGAGTATATGTAACCTTCTTATTTTTCTGAACTGCCAAGTATCTGGGAGTCAATCAACTAAGGAAAAAAAAACACTTAGTAAGCCCCTTCTGTGTTCCAGGCACTGTCCTAGGTCCTAGGGATGCAAAAACAAAAATGAAACGATCCTTGTTCATAGAAAACTTAGATTCTATTTGGGGCAATAACATGTACATATACAACTATATATGAAATAAATATTATATGTATGTGTATATACATATATGGAATAAAAGTATATGGAATAAATACAGAACCATTTAAGACAGATTAAGGAGGAAAACAGTAACTGGTGGGGGTGAGATCAAGAAAGGCTTCATGGAGAAGTGGGTGTTGCAGCTGAAGGAAGTAAGGAAATAAGGGATGCTATATACTATGAGGTAGAGGAATGGGAGGAAGTGCATTCCAGGAATGATGTGGTTTGAGAAGGGTGAGGATTGAGGAAATATCTTAAGATTTGGAAATTAAGAGCCCGTTGGTAACTTTGGAGTTTGAGTGTTTATTGAATTTGAAATTTCATTTGAGTGGTGAGGCCAGAGGTCACATTTTAAAAAGTTGAAAAGTGAGTAAGAAGAAAAAAATAGAAGCAATGGGTTTAGAAAGCTTTCCCTATAGGAGTTTATCTAAGAAAGGAGGAGGGGGTTCAATATAGGATAATAGCTTAAAGAGATGTATAGTCTAGTGAAGCCTTCTCTTTTTTAAGGATGGGGGAGATTTGCACACATTTATAGGCATCAGGGGACCAATTAGTATTTAAGGAAGGATGGAAGGTTAGAGAGGTAGGATGACTGAAGGGGCAATCTGCTGGAGAAGATGGGAGGTAATGAGATCAAGGACATACATTGGCCTTGGTGAATTGAAGGGCAATCTCATTATTAGAGACTGGAAAGAGTAGGGATACCAAGGGATTCTGAGATGAAGAGAAGGGGAGAAGCAGCTCATGGTAAATAGCCTATATTTTCTCAGTAAAGTCTAATGTGACATCCTCAGCTGACAGGGGGATGGAAGGGAGTGAGGCAAAAGATTTGAGGAGAGAAGAGGAGGCCTGGAACAATATCTGGAGGGAGTGGGGTATAGATTCAATTATTCAGTAGTAAATGTATTGCCTTGCTGCAATGAGGGTCAAGTTGGGATTTGATAACGTCGATTTGTAGGGGACCCGGGCAGCTCAATATGCTAAAGTTTGTTCATTGCATCATGTATATTTAAGGCCAAATCTAATTTATCTTGGTCCTGTGTGGGTGTCTTTTTCGTACAGATAAGTACTTTAAATTAAGGCTTCTGCCTCTTCCCATATGACTGTAAGGGTGGTTATTATTAAGGTGGTGGTTATTATTAGGTGGTGCTAAAGGTTTTCTTGATGTCTACCGGTGTTTTTAGAAATGTACATGTGTGTGCGCACCAGAATTAGAAGTCAGATGTTTTTTCTTCATTGACATATGTTTCCAACCTCCTGGTTCACTACACTGATGGTTGATGCAGAATGGGGCTCAATCAGTGATAGCTTGGGCCAAATAAAGGGATTTAAAAATTGGGAATCCAGGCAAATCTGCAATATTGGGGAAGTAATTGCCCTATTTGTCAGGTGTTTTCGTTTTTATAACCATAAATCTCAACTATGACTTTTATAGTTTAAATATGGCAGGAATCGTCTCTGAGACCTAAACACTTTGTTGTGTGTCTGACCTGGGGAAAGTTTGAGAGAAAACAATTTTTCCACGGGTAAAAGTTTACTTGTCTTAAAAATTGCATTGCCTATTCCCAGCATGCAGTGAGTCAGAGAGGGGGGAAAAGCATACACAGGAGCCAGGATGGGAAAGTTAAACAGCTTATTTAGTCCTTCTGAATCTGGTTATTTATTATTCTGTTATTATTATGTTTCTTTTGGAAGTGAATGATAGTAATCAGGCAAATCCCAAGTTCAGATTTTTTTTTGTTTTTAAACAAACATTTTAAAGACAAATATCTAAGAGGAATTCCTGAAAAAAAGAGAAGTTCATTTAGAAGAGGTATTTCTTGGCATATTCCTATTGGCAGAAAACATTACGTTGATTGCCACAGACCCCCAAATACTACAGAATTCTTCAGTGAAGACAGTTGTAGCTCAGAAGAGATCATCCTGGACATTTACATGGGGAAAAGTGATTTAAAATGCCTATGTACATTGGCTTTTGAAGGTCCCTGTAGCTTTCTATGTCTCTGGTCTCTCAGCCAAAGGGGAAGTAGTTTTTTACTTCATCAAGGCTATACTGAAAGACATAGAGGCCTACAATGATATCAGATCTGCTGTTTGAATATTTCTTAGAACTCTTCTGTTGACTGCTTCTCCCTTTCAGAACTCTTGAATTAGAATTCTTTTTAACTGACTTCTAAACTGAATTATCATATACAGTGTCCCCTGGTTCCCTCAGTTCAACTGTCATCAGATGTACAATCAGGTACCCAATCTTTTAGCCTCTTAAGGCTTATCACCTGGTTAAGATGAATCTCCCAGGCCATTATTTTTTCACAAGGAAAAGAAAATTAAGATAAACAGGGGTAAGGAGATTGTTTTAACCTTACCCCAGTAGCACTTCTGTTTCATGCAAACTGCAGGTCTGGCACTTGGACTTTTTTATCCTGCATCCCTCAACATTCCTACATCCCAGTCTCCCTCAACTCTGTCTCCAATGACACACATCTGAACAGGCAACCTACCGAGTTATTCCATCCTCACATAAATATCTTGGGCAAGCACCCCTAGTGGATAATTAACTGGGGCCAGAATTGGACAGTAAATCAGACAGAATTGCAGTCGGGGTACCATGTAGCTCTTGCAGTGTTCTCAAGTTCCTCAAGGCTTCAAAAGTCAATTTTTTCTCCTTGAACACAGATATGCTTTCAGTGATGCTATGAGATTGTGAATCCTAAAACACTATAATCTTAGAAAAACAAAATTGGAGGTGACCCAAAGTTCAATGGAAATTTTTGCAGTGAGGGAGCACTGATGTCAGGTGTGTGAGAAGCGTCGTGGATGACAATGAAACAAAAGGTAGACCAGTTATGTAACAAGAGAGAGGGACAAACAATAGCCCCATTGCTGGCATTTTCCAGGTAAAGGAACTGCAGAGAAGTCTCTGGTCCATTGGGCTGATACTCTATATGGGCGGGAGTGATGTGGAAAGACATAAAAAAGAAAATGACATACGTAAGAAGACATGCATGGGAGGATGCCCTTACACTGATGAAATCACAGGTCAATACATCAGAGTAATGACAAATCAGAAGTCTTTATGACTAGATGGGCATTTGTCTTGGAAAAATATTGCACGTAGATGATAAGCTAGGCCCAGAATTGAATAGAAAGGTGTGTTGGATAACTGGATTTGGTGTCAGAGAACCTGGGTTCTCCTTTCAGCTCTACTACTTATCACCATTGTCTCCGTAGCCAAGTCACGTAACCTCTTGGGTTCTCAGTTTCCTTGTCAAGCTATTCTGAGATCCTCTTAGAGTCTTCAGTTTCTTTCCGGGCTCAGCTCGGACGCCGCCTCCAATGGGAAGATTCCCCGTACTTCTCAGTGATGCTTTTTTCCCTCAAATCGCTGCATCTGTGTCACATCAAAGAGTATAGGCTCCTTAAAGGCAGGGATTTCTTCTGGCTCGAGCCTTGGAACCGTAGCACTTAGCACAGTGTTTTGCACAGAGCGGCTGCTTAGTAAATGATTACTGTAATTGGATTGGGCTACATTTCATTTGGAAAACTGAACAGTAACTTTCGATGCCCTCAGCTGATTCTGGAAACAAAACCGCACCTTTTTAATAGCGATATTCCTTTTGTAATGTTTTATCTTGAATACTCTCCAAAGAATAGGATTCTGGGTAACCTGAAGGACAATGGAGAAAAACATGGTGGGTGTAAATAATGTGTTGTCTATTTCTAGAGGGAATTTCATTTATACATGATGTCGCATAAAATATATCACCCGGAAAATCTATGATTAAAAAAAAGTGGTTAGTGAGTGAAGGAAAATAAAAGGACAGGCTGAGTTAAGCTGTGGGGTCTGTAAAATAATTAAGAAAAACACCTAGGGAAAAATCTTCTGATACATGTTGGGCGCCTCTTCTCTGGAGAATTTATGAGAAGGCATGGACAAGAGTCAAGCATCATGAGAAAGCCTGAGTGGTGTTCTCAGCCATATCAAAGAAGTCATAGAGCTATTGGAATACTGAACTGCCCTTGCTTATTGAGATCCCTGCAGCCCCAATTTGTGTAAGCCACTTAGAATTGACTCCACATATCTGATGTTACAGCTACTATGGCCCAACCATGAACTAATGGCAAATACTCGTCTGGGACCCTAGCTAATGTTCAGGGTTGAATTTAATCCATAAATACCCACATACTGGTTCTGTCAATGAGATTGTATTTTGTTTTGTTTGTATAGACCTGTGATTTTATCATTATAGGGAGGCCCCTGTGACAATGCAGATCAGCAATTATTGTGCAACTTTCAGTTTGAGAGAATTGCTTGGGGAACTTGTCTGAGAAGCTGTGACTTATCCAGGGTCACATAGCTGTTCTGTGTTATGTTTTACCGACTCTGAGTCTGGCTCTTATTCACTACCTGCACTCCATCTCTGAGTTGTCTTTACTACTTTGAAAAGCAAAATTGCTCTCACTTCAAGAGGGTGGAAGGGACAGTAGGAATTGTTATCTGTTATGGTTTTGGCATGCCATGAGAGGTGGATGCATACTTTTTGAATTTAATTGCAGTATTATCTACCAGCTCAGGTTAAAGGCATGCTGTAATTCACTGTTAGCTATATCATAACCTTTCATCTTTCAGACCTCTTTCAAACCATCCTTCACCATCAACCTTTGTAAGTATCATCTATAGGGAAGAAATAGTCTGAAATACCATGAGATTCTCCCCCACCCTCCAGTTCTCCATCCTGACTTGCGAAGGTGTGAGGTACCCCAATAACATGCTAGAAATCCCCGAGGATATTTACAACAATGAGAGTATAGTTTTATACTACATTTGGTGTCCTGCAAGAATAGGAAATCGGTATCTCTTAGTAATAAAACCAATAATTCCGTACCATTTACATTCCAAAGTAGTTTTCAAATGAAAGGAAATGAGATGGGGCACCTCCACTACCTTTGCACAGATGGTCCCTATCCCAATATTGCTTGCCTCCAGACAGATCAATGAGTTTTGCTTCCTAGTTGGCTCCCGCCTAACATTGCCTGGTGGTGATTTAGCTTTCTGTTTTGTGCTTGATGTGATGCCATATTTTTCTTAACATCCTCTACATCTCAGATGTGATTCCTCAAAGCATTCATTTTCCATAGGATGCTTTTTTCAGGTTGTTTTCCCCCCCCTTCTCCCTTTTTCAAATGCTGGGTATTATCCTCACTGCGCAAAAGAAATGGACCTCATATTTCAACACCTCATCTAATAGGATTTTTGTTTCTGCTCTGATGAAATGTGGCTTAGATATATTTATTTTCTGTGCTACTCTGCTTGCTAAAAAAAAATTGCTGTTTGGGAGTTCTTTGTTTCTGCATTGGGGAGTGTAGAAAAAGAAATGGAAGGACTTTGTGTGCAAATGAAATCTTTGGCACCAAGTTCCACCTAGTTAAGCACCTAAATATGCACCCTGCAGAAGATTAGGTGCTGAATTGTACACCAATGTCCTTAAAGGCATTAATTAGACCCTTAATTTTATCATGTGGGAAATGTGCCACAGTCAAGAAACACCTGGTGAAGACAAACATGAAAGGAAACAATCAAATTAAGGCACCTCCACAGAACAGCTATGAAAAATTAAACAAAATGCCTTGTGAATAAACAGAGGCTACTATAGACAAAGGGAGAAACATCAACACACATCGTACTGAGACTTCTAACTATATGCAAAATAATTGAATTCCATCATCAAAGTAGATACTGCCAGGAAGGAATAGCAATGTTTTTGATACTGGGTACAGAAGAACTCTTGTCAATGGATCAAAATTCTAGACTGAGAGGTACCTCAGAGGTCATCTAGCCCAATTCAATCATTTTACAAAGGAAAAAGTTGAGGCCCAGAGAAATTAAGTGACTTTCCCAAGGTCACAAGACAAGAGTCAGAGTCAGAGGTGGGATTTGAATCCAGGTCCTCCTGACTCCAGAACCAGTGCTGTGTTTGGAAGAGAATTTTATTTTAGTACAAGATAGTTGCAATATCTTCACTCAAGACCTCCATCAAAGCCTCAAAGTAATAGCAGGTGGCCCTGGCTTGTCAAAGTTCTCAGTGGAGAGTAACTCTGTGTCAAATCTGACCAAGTTGTAAAGTATCCCCAGATAGAACGAGAGTCTGTCTTTCAAGAACCAGCCTAGCTAAGTGTGAAGAGGCTCATCACCTGAGGTCTCGTTAATGAGGTGGTGATATTCATTTGGCCATAGCAACTCATTCACCTAATTCCCAGAGAACTTTTAGATCCTTGAAATCACAGATTACTGAAGTATTGAAGGAAACTTTGGTATCAGCCCCAACTCATAGGACATTCCTTATGTATTTTTGAGGGGTTTGCCCTTTATTAGCTGAAATTCAAATATCTCTTAATTGGATATTAGCATGTTACTGCTGTTGCTCCTGAGCCCGCATTTTGTATGGGGCTCCCAGAAATTTCCCTTTAGGTGTGAGGTACTATTTGGGTCAGTACTGATCTGAACATATATCTAGCAAGTCTCCTTTGCTCTGTTTATTTTAGCAGCAAATGAGAACACATTAGGTCAAAGGAAGAGACATTTGCAGCTCAGTAAATAAAATGGCAAACAAAGACCCCTCTGTGCACATATAGGGCACCTACTTCTACAGATTACCATACCACCAGAGGGAGAGGGTACACATGTACATGTAGCCAAAGAATATAGATGAAGGATCATATGACAAGAACTAGGTGATCAGGGCACACATGTGGACTGTACCTACACAGGAAAATGTGTGGCCAGAGTGTATATATAGTTGGGGCACCCCACACTTTTTATGTTACAGTTATCTATGTCCTCTTGTGGCATGAAAATGCTGTTCTCTGCTAGGCCCTGAGTTAGACATTGCATTTTCACTTTCTAGTGGACAATATATAATTTCTGAGCATTTAGTTCATCTCAGATTAGCTCCACCTGGCATTATCTCTGCTGGTTGTTTCCACTGGTATCATGGCTGCCAACTGTTCTCTACTGATACTTGCTAGATATTAGTTATTTAACCTCTTCAAATCAACAGTTCTCTGCCATTATTGGGGCACAGTGTCCAATACCTGGCAAGACCAGATAACAAAATACATTTTTTTTTTCCACTTAGTTTAAAACACTTAGCTTAACTTAGTACTGAAAGGGACCAGAAACAGAGAAGCAAGGCAACAAATGCTACAAGAAACCCTTGGCTAAAAATTAGTTTACTCTTTTACTGTTCCTGCTCTTCTACTGATTCAGGATCCTTGTTTCCAGACAATTATATGGTTTGTGGTTAGAAAATTCCTTTTAGCTCCAGTTAAATCCCTGATTCAGAATTCTGCATATTAAAAATCCATTTGGGAGACTTAGCCCAGCTGAAACCTCTTAAGAGGTGAGTGTTTGGGGAATCAAGATTTCCCTAGCTCCCAAGATGCTCCCTGACTATCCAGCGAATGAAACCTGAGCAAAAAGAAAAGGCTAAGTAATGCAGGCAAGATCCTTAGCTCAACCTTTTCATTTCACATTTCTGTCTTTATGATGCATCCTTGATAAGTTAATTTCTTCCATAAAGGACCCTTAAACTTGCACATCTTTGGGACAGTTTTCTAAACCCTAGTAAGAGCTTTGTTCATAGTAAAAACTCAGGAAAGAATTACTGTAGCATTTTCACAATTGAAATTGTAAAGGGCAAAGGCATGACTAGTGCAATCTGTGACATCTTAACCCAAATCAAACTTCAGAAAAACACATTCTAGAATCAAGAAAATCAACTGTTCTTGAGTCTTTTTCATTGGAGTTGACAGCAAAGAATATTTGGCACCTGCTATCAGCTGGAAGAGAGGGTTTCTGTCTCAGTGGAAGGAACCTTGTGAGCTTTCTTGGTAGAGAAAACCTGCTTTAGTGACTGAAGTCCAGATAGAAGATGACTTCAGGGTACAGCAGCATCTTGACCAACTGCCCATTAGCCATCAGGAATTTTGGAATTCCTTTCCTGTGCTATTAAGCCATCTGTTCAACTTTTTCAGTGGGGTTATGGATACATTCCCTAAGAAGGGTTCCAGTCCACCTGAAGGATCTTCTTCCCATTGGCAGGCAGGATGATCAAGAAGATGCCTTCATTGAGGCTGATGCTCAACATGATCACATCGTACCCCTTGTTCATGGTAGGGGCAGGAGAATGCTATTCAGTGGAAAAAGCACTGGTCTTGGAGTTGGAGGACCTGAGTTTTAAGTACTGGCCCTGCTCTGACCAATATTTGACTTTGGGAAGTCACTTCACTTCTCTGATCATCAGTGCCTTTAACTGTTTAGACATATCTGTATACCTAATTTACATTTATAGACCATTATGAAGAAACCATAAACCTTAAAGAACTATGAAAATATAACAAACCTATAAACCTTAGCTTCATCAGAGTCATTAACATATTAGTTAATCTTGGTATGAGTCAAGATGAGAACAATAGTTATTTCTCTTTCCTAGTTCTAGGGAAATTTAGAAAAAAAATCAATCCCTCGTGTTCAAGGGTAGGATGGGAGGTGAAGTAGTAGACATATTGAGCCCAGAGATAGAATCAAGATTTTAAGGAGTGGTAAAGGCAGGAGACCAGCAAAGGGAATGGCATCCAACATTTAGTTTCCTTAGATAAAAAGTATATCCTGGGACAACACAAGGTTTCTATTCCATTTCTGAAGAGGAATGGAAAGAGAATAGGTGGAATGGGCTTGGGCACTGGGGTCGTAGTTTATAGTAACTTCTAAATTTGGCACTCTGGGAAAAAGCCCCGGTTACTCTACCTTAGGTCACTAGTTCGTTATTCCTTTTTCTCCCACTGTGGCAGCTGTCAGTGCATTCCACTGGCTCTCTTTTTACAGGACTAAGTTATTTTCATTGCCAAATCTATAATCACAAATGATGTCCACATCACAGGATAGCAGCTACTTTAAATTCTTGCCTCCTCTCTTTGCCCTGTGCAGATATTAGCAGAAATAACAAACATTCATGACTTATTCAGATGGTCCTCATGACATCCCTCCAGAACCATGGCATTTGCCCACAATTCACTCACACTTTATAGACCTAGAAATAGACATTTCCTTCCCTACCACAATAAAGTTTTATTTCCCCCATTCCTTGAATCCTCCAGGGTCCTCTCTATAAAATAAGGGGGTGTGAGTCTAAATTATCTATATGGGAATTTCTAGCTTTAACCCATGATTTTATTATTCTAATTAATCTATTAAAGATGGAAGTTCTAGTGCTCCCACTAGAGTGATGACATTGCCATCATCTTTTGTTATAGTATTAATTACTAAAGATGCAAATCTAATGAGTTTTACCTAAGCACGGTTAGTAATGCTAAGAATTCACGTTTATATAGCCTTTTACAAATAACTTTCTGCACCACAACCCAACGAGTTAGGTAGCCTGGCAACACGTGCATTGGGAAAACATGGGCTCAGAGATTATGTGACTTGCCTAAAGTCACACAGCTAGTAAATGGCAAAGCTTTGTGGAAACGGAAACTAGATGATCTTTGAAGTAATCTGGGACATATAAGAGTGCCACAATAAGTCTGTGATTAAGAGAAACTGAGTCACAAAATCCAAGCATATTCTATTTCCCCACAAGGCTACAATTGCCAATTATAGAGGTCAGTGGTCCCTTAGTGACCAAAGGCACCCCTTAAAACCAGTGCAGCATTTTATACAGTTTGGTTACATAAGTTTATCATGTAGGGTCCACTAGTGCCAACTAAACTCAGACTATGACTGATTCATAATTATACTGACTTGCAAAAGGGAGAGTCTGCGAAGTCCATAATAATGAGGAAAACAAGGAGTTCAACATTGTCTGGAAAGTCTCCAACCAGAAACCTTCTCTCCACCCAGGAAAAAAAACAAACAAAACGAAACATTTCCTGACCAGGATGAATAATTCTCCATTCATCTTCTTTACCTCCCTCAGGAGGCAGGGCCAGTCTCAGCTGTGTGTATAGTCTCTTACATAGTCTCTTACAAACTTTTCCACCAAGGCATATACAAAATAAATCCATGTCCTAGAAATTGGTTGCAGTGATTACTAAAACTCTTCTCTATTAATTAAAATTAATCAATAATCAAGAGGCAGAGATAAGGAGCGAGTACATCCCAGGCTTGGGTGACATTTTGAGCAAAGGCACAGAATTGGAGAAGAAATGTGGCTGACCAGGAATAAAAACTAAACCAGTTTACCCGAGTGTGAAGGGGAAAAATGTGCAGTGAGACTAGAAAGACGCAAAAGCTACCTTTGTACGGGGTACTGAGCTGGATACTGGGGATACAAATACAAAAATGAAATACTTCATGCCCTTAAGTAGATTATATATATAATCTACTTGTCAGTAAGGCAAGATTCACGATATTGATGGTGACCATGAATATGCCTGCATAGTTCAGAATCACAAAATATAAGAGACTATGTAGAAAGCAGAAGCAAAATATTTATTCAGACACCAGTGGATCAAATCCCAAAACCAATAAGCCCAATGCGACATAGCAGTAATTATATTCCAAAACGAGTAAGTCCACTTTATCATAATGGCAAGGAAATTAAAACACAATATCGCAGCAAGGAGCCAAGCCATCATGCAACCTTCCTCTCTGCTAGGCCCTTCCCGTTAATACTCACTCACAAATCCTAACTGTCTGCTTGCCTGTGCCCTTCTAGTTCTCTCTTTGTCTCTCCGGCTCTTTCAGTTCTCTCTTCTCTCCCAGTTCTCTCTTCTCTCCCACCTGTCTCTTCTCTCACAGTTCTGTCTTCTTCACAGTTCTCTCCACTCTGAGCTTAATGGCTACCCTCAGGGTATATATATGCACCCTGTTTAGGGCCCAAAGGATCCACACTTAATCAGCAAAAGGGTGTGGACCTGGGGCTTAGCATCTACTTAGAAAAAGCCTCTCCTAATCAAGCTTCCCTTAACTAGCTCTACTTGAGGCCTATTAAGGGGATGAATGGGTGGGGGAAGGTCTTTAATCATGATTAGCACCACATGTAACCAAGTGCAAAGTATCTGCTAAATAATTTCAAAGGGGCAACATTTTGAATAATTGGAAGATGATGAAAGACTTCTTGGTGGCACGTAAAGTGTGCTTTGAAATAAGATAGAGATTATAGGAAATAGAAGTGAGGGGGTCCTCCATCTTAAGCCTAAATTACCACTTGTTTAAAGGCAGAAAAGCAGGAAATAGAATGTTGTTTATCTTTCACTAACATTTGGCTGGAATAGAGTGCATGAAGAGTATTAATATGATATAATACTCTGAAGTTACATGGAAGGGCAGATTGTGGGGTGTTTTAAAAGGCAGGCTGGGAGTTTTGTATACCATTATAAAAGCAACATGGAGACACTGAAGATTTTTAAGTAGGGAGGTGACATGATTAGGTCTGTGTTTATTTAGATATTTTAATTTAGCAGCTACATAGAGGATAGATTAGAAAGGAAAAAAGACTGGATACAGGGAAACCTTTTATGAGCTTGTGTCAATAGTTTAGGCTGGAGATGATAAGTGCTTGACACAGGAAAAAGACAATGTAAGTGAAGGGGAAGGGGTTATCTGAGGAAAATATGGAGATAGCATCAACAAGATTTATTGACTGATCTTGGAGTAGAAGAAGAGAGAGGAAAGAAACAAATCAAGACTACAAATCTGTGTGCCAAGAATGATGGTCATGCCATAGACAAATGGGGTAATTTGGAAAATGAGTGAGTTTTCCCTTTTTCTTAGCTATAAAATGAGTTCCAATTTGGCTATGTTGAGATTGAAATACACACTGGGGATCCTCGTAGAGATGTTCAGCAAGGTAGTTGGTAATGCCAAACTGTGACTCAAGGGCAGTCATCTACACAGAGATAATTGAATCCACTGAAACTGATGAGATTATCAAGAGAGAAGGTAGAGAAGATGAAGAAAAGATTCAGGGCAGAGAACTGGGAGATGCTGTCATTTAGTGGAGAAGAGGAGATAAGTATGAACCAGCAAAGTAGACTGAGGAAGGATAGTGAGGCACATATGAGAACCAAGAGAGAGCAGTGCCAGGGAGGCCAAAGGCATGTCCATATAGAAGGGGGTAGTCAACACTGCCCAAAGGCAGAGATGTCAAGAAAGTTGAGAACTGAGAAAAGCCTGCTTTCTTTGGAAGCTATGAGGGCTCTCAGAGGTAGTTTTAATGGACAATTTTTGGCTTCCCAAGTTCAGTTTGAACTCTAGATTTCCATGATTTTGTTGAACAGAAGAGTTCAAAAGAAATGGAAAAATGTTCTGGGTGTTCAAATAGAGGAATTACAAGAAGAAAACAATTTGGATAATAACAGAATCTCAGAATTAGAATATTGGCTTTCATACAGCCAAGACTATAATCCAAATCTCCTGAATCCCAGAGCTTCTTCCACTAGCCCATTCCCCACTTGGATTCTGATTTCTACTACTAGCTTCTTCTTTTCAAAGGTGCCTGAGATGCAGGAAAACCTAGGGATCATTTTCAACTGCCTTCTCCCAAAAGATCGGATTAATTCCTTTGATGCCACAGAAGAAATTCTAGAGGCCCAAATTATGGTAAAGAACATGTGGGGATCAATTGTCAGCTACTTGTGTTCTTCAGTGTGAAAAAGGTGGACTAACCCAAGGGTCATTGGGCATTTGCTCAGTTTTTTACCAAACTAATCCAGTAAAATAAGATAGAGGAAGGAAAAACATAGAATAAAATTATTTCCTCTCTGTAAATTCATCATGAGAAGAATATTCTTACCTTCATCACTAAAAACTCGAAGGGATCATCTTGCCCGTTCATATCTAGATCCATATAAAAGGCTAACTCATTTGTGTAAGGCCCCAACTATTTCTCCAAAGTGGCTGCTTTTTGCTCAGATTTTTCTATTTCAAATAGCTGTACTCTGTGTATGATATTATTAACACGTCTTAATATTATACATCTCTTACATGCTAAGTGAATTTTTTTTTGTTTGAAGCAAAAAAAAGGAATGGGTTTCAATGGCTATCTAATACATAGCATTTTCCAAAGAGATTCTCATTGTGACATACTTGACAAGTGGTCATCTAGCCTCTGCTTGAAGACTTCTAAGGAGGGGCTGCCCAACCACCTTTCAAGATAAGCCACTGGATTTTAGACAGAAACCCAAAGAGAACTCCCTCTTTGCATAGCCGCAAGTGCCTTGTGAAGTACACAGTGCACCTATTTGTGATTGCCATTTTACAAATGAGGAAACCAAAGCTAGAGAAATGCTCTAAGTCATTTTCCTAATGAGTGGCAAAGTCAGGATTTGAACATTTGTGTTCAGACAAATGCAACTGCTTTTTCTACTAATAAAATCCTGTGTGGAATAGCCCAGAAAAGGGATAATAGATCTGTAAATAACGTCAAGATTAGAAATAATAGAATTTTGTAAGGATGAAAATCCAGAAAACTAGCACCCAAATTGATAGATCCTATGTAACATACATAAAGTATATTAAAAAATACTTCACTCTTTCTCTTTTTTGGAGGCAGAAAGCTAAGAAGGTCACAAAAGTAGTCATTTTTAATTTTTTTCCCCTTCTATCATCACCATATTTAAAAAGACTGAAGATCAGGTAACTACAACAAAAACACCTGTGAAAGAAAGGTAGGATGTCAAGCTGCATTAGGAAAGATTACTTTTAAAAAGCTGATGTTTTCAAATGAGCAGGTTCTGATGACTTTTGTATCCTCAGACTTTTTTCTTTCTTTCTTTCTTTTAGAACTGGGCTGATATTATCATGCAGCTTTTAGCTATTATTTTTGACATCTCCTGGAGGGTAGTTGAGATCCCTAAGACTAGAATGTGATGATAGAAATTATATGCTAGTCTTACCAACCTTGTAACAGCAAAGAGAAATCCCATAGTTCATGGAAACCTTAGGATCTCAAGGTACTAGGGGAAAACCAACAGGATTTTGAAAAGAATAAATTATAATAGACAGATTGAATTTCCTACTTGTGCTGAGTGACAGGCCGTGTTTATAAGAGCTAAGATAGAGGAAGAAAGTAGAAGAAACATGGATTTCTTTCACTAAAGTAAAGGGATATTCAAAGATTTCTCCCCTTTTTCCCACCTCCTCCATTTAGATAGGTGGATATAGTAAAATAGACATATTTTTAAATATCAGATTAGACTTCACAGCCCACATAGGATTGTCTTGTGAAGTGATGAATGAGATTACTCTTCATCATTTTAATTCATGAATTTCAACAAATGGTCTCTTTAGTCCTTAACTTTGCAGGTGATTTCACAAAACCACAATGTTATCAGATCAGATAGTTAAGGAAAGAATTCAAGAAAAATTTGCTAATTGGAATTTTCCTAATTCGAGTATTTATTAAGAACCCACAGTATCCATAGTGCTATACTTAGCAATGGGGTTGAAAGGCAAAAATGTCCTTAAAGGATTTATTCTATGGAGGTAGAGATTCAAGGAGCTCACAGATAAGTAAACAACCTAATGGGGAAAAGTGCAAAGCCCAAAAACTTTCAAGGGTATTCAGGGAAGGCTTCGTAATGAGTTTTAAGGTAGTTATAGGGAAAAAAAGAATTCTGACCACAGATCCCTGGGGCGTTCATAGGATTATCTTTACCAAGCAGCGAGGATGGTCATTCACTGCTGTGAGATGGGTTTGCTAAAGTTTCACCCATAGATGAAGAGAAACTTTAATGTTCCCTTTGAACCATTCCTGGCTCTATGGTTCTGTGAATTTGTCTAATCTTTAAAAAAAGTTATATTGTTCTGCTGCATTCAAATCATTCTGGACATTAAAGGAAATTCTCATTGCAAATATGTAATATAATATAATATTTAATATAATATAACAATATCATGTCATGTCATGTAGTATAGTATAGTATAATGCAATACAATATATAGTATAATATAATATAACATATATTATACATATATAATATAATAATTATATGTAATTATATATAATTATATTAAATTATTATATTACATTACATTATATTATATTATATTATATTACATTACATTACATTATATTACATTGTATTGTATTGTATTCTATTCTATCATATTATTCTATTCTATTCTATTATGTTATGTTATGTTATATTATATTACATTATATTATATTACCAGATCAGACATTTGAAGCTCCAAAGGTTTAAGAATGTGTGATTTAAACACCTCCCCCCAACAGCCTAACTCCTCAGTGATTCACTGCTTTGGCCTTGTCTATAAAATTTGACCGTGGCACAGAATGGCCAACTGCTGCTATGTCTCTCCTAGATGGAAGACGGAGACAAATCATTATTTAACAGGAGTAGAACAGCACTTTTGCATTTCTCTTTGACCTCGTTATCTACGGCAAACTGGTAAACCTTTTTTTAATCACTCTTGGTCCGTTTCTGTTGCCTGAGACGCACACTGTGTCTTTTAATATATCTGCTGATGGAATTTGAGAGAAGGCAGGTCTGGAATACAGAGACATATTTTGGTCAAGATTCAGACTGAAATATCAGCATGGAATGGAAATACCAAAAATGGCCGTGCTCTTAAAGCAGAATTAATACTTGCCAAATTTGTAAATGCTCGACATTCTTTAGGTGTTATTTAAGAACATGGCAAATCTGCTGATTTTTGTTTTTATATGAATTTGGATGAATTTGCTCATTTTCTGTGTCACAAATTTTGGGAGAGCATGAATCTTTTAGGTCTAGATAGACTAGATGTTTCACTACAGAATGAGATAAATACAGCACTGTTGATTGACTGTTAGTTGTTTGTCTTTTTAAATAGTGGAACATATTCCTGAAGGTACAAATGGTGTTTTTAGAGGAATGTGTGTGTTTATGTGTGTGGTGGTGGTGGGAGTGGGGGGGGAGGGGAGAGGCAGGGGATAAAGCATAGTAATCTTTTGTTGTTGTTTGTTTGTTCAGTCATTTCTGACTTTTAAGCAAGGGCTACTGGATGGGGAATATAAAGGGATGATAGTCAGAATAGGATTGATTTTTGCTTCCTATTGTCCTTGGAAGGATCTTGTAATGATGTAGGTAGAGATATCCAGATGTGTATTCCACACTGTCCCCCTATGTTCTCTCCCTTGCTAGCATTGTGCTCCACAATTGCCACTCTGTGAGCTCAGAGAGTGGCGTTTACTTTCCTCGACGGAGCTCTGGGCAGTACTGTTACTATGGTGGGATACCTGGTACTTTCCCAGACCTTGTGGTCCTTAATGAGTATAAACAACTGGCCTTAGCACCTAGTAAGCAAGGATAAAGAGACTTCCCAATTTAGTTCCCTTTGTGGTCTGGCCCCATTCTGCTCCCATTATCAACAAAAACCTTCCTACAGTAGCTTTGCAGTGTTCTGTTCCTCTTCATAAAGTCTAGTGTCCTGGGGTCTGAGTTCTTTCTGAGTCAGGAGACTTCCCCTTTCCCAACCTGCAAACAAGTGAATTTATCTTAAAAGCAAGTGAATTAATCTTTAAAAGTTGATTTGTGTTTAATTTTCAGGAGACTTGTGCATGCAGTAGTTTATGACGCTTCACCTAAGTGCCATAGTTTATGAGTTATTGCTCCATATTTATTGTTATAGATTTAGGCTTAGCTGCTTAACTCTGCTTCCTTATCAAGTCACTTTATTTTGGTAATCTGATTCTATTATGTGTGTTTAATCTCACTTCTGATTACATCACCTGCATTACCCAAGATGCCGATTCAATTTAGAAAACATGTATTGAGTGCATTCTGTGCTATTAGAAACAGAGAAAAAGACAAAGTCCTCTCCTTAAGGAGTTTACATTCTTCCAAGAGGATACAAAATATATATGAATAAGGAAATTCAAAGTACTTTTTGTGGGAGACAAGGGCAAACTAGAGAAGATTTCATTGAACTGAACTGGGTCTTGAAGAGAGTTAAGAATTAGGATTCAGAAAGGCAGTAGTGCATTCCAGCAACTCAGGCAGTTTGTGGAAATGGTAGTGGGAGGAAGTGAGAAATGCATGTCGAGTTCAGGAAATGAGGGTCCAGTTTGGCTACAACATAACAAAGATTTATTGACTGATTGATCTGAATATCTGACCCCAGCTTGCTTGATGGGACCTTCACTCCTGTTCCTCCCTTTTGCTTGTTGATTGATTTTTTTTTTTGCTCTTGACCCTGGACTATACTTGAACTTTTAACTAAGTATATCCCAGCAAGTAGTAGGAAAGGTCAATTGAAATTAATTGCTTAAGAAATTCACCCTTCCCAGCCCAATTCAATTCCATTCAAGGATCTATTATAACCATATGCAGGTTCTGTGCTCAACATAGTACTTAAATGGATCTGTGATATTGGTTTGGATATTCCCCTCCAGTATTGTAGATCACAATGCTCACAAGCCTGCCCAAACTATATTACCTGTGTCGATGATCTATGATCATAAGGTGATCCCAGGAGGTCCACCCAATATTCTGGAGGTTTTCCTCACTTTATCCTGATTAGAGTTCCTCATTGGCTATACATTGTAATACAGTGACCTCTCTGTTGCCCTCGGGTGATAGTCATTTTCATTTATTTGGAAACCATTATGTTCTAAAACTCACAGATGTACACTGGCACTGGTTTGTGATTCTGGGATTACAAAAATTAAAAAAAAAACACTGCTTGCCTTTAAGAAGTTTAATTTTTATGATAATCATAGAAATTCTTCTTTTCAACATTCTCAATAAGTTCACCGGTGAGGAACTTAATCAAATATATGGATGGCTTGTTTGTTGATAGCAGTTTATACATATGAGGGGCAACTTTTTAAAATCAGTCACATATATAAAAACAAGGCAGCAGTGAGTCTAGAAACAAGGAAGGAGATGACTTTGAACCCTGGGTTTAAGATTTGTTGTGACTTTCATAGCTGTGATTTTCATAGCTCCCATTCATTTTGTGAGCAAAAGGGATATGAAATATGAAAAATGGGAGACCCCAAACCTTATGAGTCATTAACTATTTTTGGGCAGGCAATCTTGAAAACAAATGCCCACTGGGTGCCTTAGTGGGTTAAGTAAACAGTCACAAGGAATTTTGAAACCTAAATCAGAGAGAAACCCTTCCCATGATAACCAGGAAATATAAGCAAAAATAATAATTTAATCCTGAGAGTAATATTTATTTGGAGAGCCTCTCGTTCTATTTTCCAGAGAACTTTTCTGTGGAAATGCCCATTTTTGCCAAGACTTTGGGAAATGCGCCATTGAAATGTTCTTTTTCCCTTCCTCTGACAATTGGGCATATAAGGACATCTGCCTTTTCTAAAAGAGCTGAAGAAAAAAAGGCTCCTGGGCTTTAAGCTAAAAGAGCAAAGACGGACTTCACTCAGCAAAACCTGGAAGCTGGAAGCCCATAGGAGAACCCTAACATGATGGCCAGAGTAGCTGTACCTGTCAGTGACAAATAGAGACCAGGGCAATGGCAGAAAAAATGTTAAGTAATAGCACCCAAGACTGAAAGGCAGTGATGTCTTTACATCATGAGCATCCCTTAACACAAGGGCTTTTGCCCCAACATTTTCTCTTTATACACCTTTTTGTCCATATCATCTACATGTCTTCACTTGTCCCCCTCTGGTGGAGTGTGTTTTTGTGGGGAGAAGGAATGCTTCAGGTTTATTAGGAGTGTTACTTTTCTCACTATTATGTCATCTAGCTTTTTGGTGAAAATGCATGTATAGTCATGGACTCCTGATCTGTGTTTTTGAGTAGATCTGTGTGAGATTCTAATGTCTAAAAAATGATGTCTTGCTTTCAGTAAGGGGCAAGCTAAGGAACAGGGAAGAAGGAACACGGCTAAGGACACGTGATCTGTCAAGAGCAGATCTTGGGTGTAGAATTTAAAGACACAGGCCTTCTGGTCTCTCCCATGAACCTTGGGTGTCTTTGTTTTCCTTCCAGGTGAGACTAGGGGACTAGTGCTACTTTTCTTTCTCTCAGAAATTCTTGAGAGACACCTCAGACTCTCACTGATGGCTACATGGCAGGTCTAACTGGGTCTAGGATAGGTATTAATGAGTAATCCACTGCCTCTCTCTTTTTAGGCATATTTGTATGTTCCCCCACCTTTGAAGGAATTGTTAAGGATATTTATTATGGAAGAGTGATTTTGATAGACTTCTATGTATTTGGTTAGAAATTTCAATCTTGACAGTTCAAAATTAAATACCTCTTTCACTTTGGGCAAACTTGTGTGTTCGTTTAGTGCAGCTCTGCTTGGCAGACTCCTGGATGACCAGATGTTAAGGGAACTGACCCTGAAAAGATTTTGGGCTATGAAAAGATCATTCACATTCATCAAGATGGATGTATTGTGTTTACTATGTGCCAAGCATTGTGCTAGAGACAAAAAACAGAAAAGTCAGACAGTTCCTTACATTCTCAAAAGGGATGTAATACATTCAGGAGAATGGTGGCCAAGGAAGAATGTTTTGATCTGGGAATCTACAGAGGTGCTGAAAAGAACAATAGGATGGGCATCTCCTTGATACACTCTTTCCAGAGGCAATGGTATAATCCGTGTGATTATAGTGGTCAGAGCAAGAGGTTGACTGGGGTGGGGGCAGGGAGGCAGATTACAGAATGAAACAGAAGCAAGAGGAAGTTGCAAAGAGGAGAATATTGGCTTGAAAAGGCTTCCTAAGGATTAGGACTTTCCAAAAGTGGGAGGAGATGCCTGGGGAGGTAGAAATCTTCAAGCAGAAGCTACATGATAACCTATTGGCTATGTTATAATTTGGGTTTCTTGGGTGGGTGGGGGGGCGTCGTGAGTTGTTCTAGTTAGCCTTTAAGGTCCCTTCTAACCGAAGTTTTTGATTCTGCAAAGTGTGTGTATTATATATGTATTTATGTGTATCTATATGCAACATGCATACATATATACTTACATGCCTATACATTTATTTTATAGATTTTCCCACACACATACAGTGTTAGCATAGATTTATAGACTAGATAAGTATATATTCAGAGCTCTAATACTTCTGATATACAAAGGTTTCCTCTTGATATTTCGTCAGAAGCCCAGATAGGAGGCAACAAAGCAAGACTGAAGGAAAACTCATTAAGAATGATGAGTGACATATATAATGTGAAAATGTTTATATATGTTGAATTGGGACAAAAAAAATTTGAAATATTTGCTTCAAGTCCAACAGCATTGCAGGATGATTTCATTTTCTTCAAGAACATTTGAATGGAGAGATGCTTTTATTACCAAGTCACCCAATTTTTCCTTACCTTTAACCATTTGTAAAACAAAGAGGATCAATACAAGCAAGTAACTTCCTCTTTTAAACTCTGTTGTTCAGACTAGCATTGTTCAGGGCTTTATATAACTATCTTTGTTAATTATGATACAGAGACTGCAATTTCCACGTTTTTGTCTTCTGACAGCTGTTGGTAAACTATGTTCTCATGAAGAATAATAGCAATAGATTAATATTACTATATACTTTTTAAAAATAGTTTTCTCTAATAAGACTTTTTTTAAAAAAAATTGCAAGGAAGTTGTAGATCCTGCCATACAAAGAAGAAATACTGCTTGGGCCCAGAGTGAAATGGATTGTTTTTGTTGTGGTGGTTATATTTTAAATAAATTGCAATGCTTTCATAAATTGAATTGTTATTGAATGAGAGGCTGGAAAAATTCACTGAATACACATTTTAGAAATAAGCTCCTTTGTCCTTATGAACCTTTTTTTTTAATGTCCTTTCCAGCTTATTCCCTGATCTTTTTTTTTTCTTCTAGAAACAAGTTATAAAATGAACTATCTTACTGTAATTCTTTATCTGATGAATTCATTTTTAGTCACAGTAAACGTCTGGTTATCTGTTATTCCCCAAACCAGAATTCTTTATTATCACCTTCAAAAATCTATAGGACCTTGACAATTTATATCCATAATTACGACCCCGAGGCCATGCAGTATCCTGGAGGGCCTTCCAAATCATCAAAAGAAGATACATTTAGGGTACAAAATAATGTATCTTCAACCTCTAAAAAGAAAAAAAAATCAGTGTTAAGTAAGGGAGATTAGAATTCCCCTTTGTTTTGCCATCCCTGAATATTTACCTCATAAGATTACAGAATTATAAACTAGTTCAGCTGAAAGGGCTGTCAAATGGTCAACTAATCCCGCATCTTCCCTTAGGCAGGACTGTCTCTAAATCATCTTAGACAGATAGTTCTCTGTTCTGTGCTTAAAGATTTCTAGGAGGAGAGATTCAATAACCCCCTCCAGTTTGAAGATTGAATCACCTTTACTTTCCAGAAGCTCTTCATAGCTTCTAACAAATCTCTGCTGCTGCAACTTGAATCTGTTTACTCTAGATCTATTCTCTGCAGACACAGAGAGCAGTGCTGTCTTTAATCCTCCCAATACTTATACTTATTTTGGCTTTTTTCTGTTTTCATTTAATAGCTATAATTCTTTTGCTTTGTATCTGTGGGTTTGAGAATCAAATGACCAGAACTGCCACAATAATTAAGAGAAAGAAAAACAACTTTCAAGGGGTTTTCTCTGCTAAAAGATGGGATTTTCGTTTTGGACTTATAAAGCAGCCTTTGGGAGGCCTCCTGTCCTACTCTAACAGATGTATGCACTTTGGATTTGTTAAAGTTAACAAATAAGGTGGCCTTGGAAAATGACCAAAGTCTTTCAGTGGTTCGGTCAATCAGATGGTTTTCCCTAGAGCTCCAATACACATTTTTGCTTAATGTTCATTTCCTGTTTCTGTTACCTACAATATAAAAGCAATACCGTACTCTCTTGATAGTAGAATTCCCCTTCATTTGTGTGAGACAACTCAAGTAATATTCAGAGACTTCTCATAGAAGCAAAAAGGAGAAAAAGGAGTCTTTATTTACTATCTCGGGAGAAAGGGCGCTGTCCCAACCGATAGACAATCAGTAGGGAGAGGCGGTGCCCAGAGGGCAGAACCCAGCTGTATATTGCTAACACAAACAACCCCCACCCACCACTGACACTTACTCTCATTGGTGGAGTTCAGGCTCACAATCTAAATGCAGAAATTTACTCCAGGTACAAAGGACAAGGAAAGGCTAATTTAACCAATGTCAACTCTTAAGAACACCTTTATCCTTATTGGGTGGCTCATGAAGTCTCAGACTCCCTCAGGTCCTACAGGTCAGGTGATTTTTAACAACTCGAAACTTAGGCTCAGCTGTCAATGAGAAGCCCTGAGTCATGCTGAAAGGTCCCCACCTCTATTCATCCCACTCAATTTACAGAAAGGCTGAGGCTCAGATTTTATGAGAGGTCTTCACCATCTCACTCACATTGAAAGAGCAGGGGCTTTTATTAATTTTACTAGTCATATGTTAATGTTTTAAATTCTCCAAAATAAAAAAAAAGACTTAGAAATTTTATGAGAGACAGACTTATTTAGACAAGTCATGAGAAACAGCAGGGTGTGGTGGAAGGAGCACTGTCTTTGAAGTTAAGAGGCACATAGATTTAAATCCCAATTTTGATATTTATTAGATGTCATGGGCAACTCAATGTTTTTGAGTCTCAGTTTTCTCATTTGTAAAGTGGGTATAAAATGCCTATAGTATCTACTTCACAAGATCATCCTAAGGCTCAAATGATATAGCATGTATCATGATTCTTAAACCTTAAAAGGGCTTCATAAATGTTACCTATAAAGGCACTTGTTTTCTTTGTCTATAAAATAAAAAGGATAAACTCACTGTTCTCTAGGTTCCAACCTATGATTCCCAATTTATATCTATGATCCCCAATTTGTTCAATAGACAGTGTTTGCCTTTGGTACCCCACATCTTGTGTTTCAAACTTCAGCCTTTTCTACTCTTCCCCAAGGAGAGCCCTTTAGCTATCAAGATGAAGGTTTCCCACTATGTACTTTACTTCTCTCTTTCAAAATGTGCCTGCTTTGTATTCCATAGATTATTTTCTTTGCCGGTAAGAATATGGACTATTTAAGAATTAATAGTTCTCTTTCTTTTTCTTCTTTTCCTTTATTTCTTCTGATATATACCAATGTAATCAGTAATATGCTCTCCTTCCTAGGGAATATATTTGCATTGTAATTTATGCCATCTGAAGATAGATAGGATGACTCTACCAAGGAAACTAGTCCTAATGCAAGAAATTTAGGGTACCATGACAGTTACATAAATGATTGTCTATTCAGCCTACAGAGATAGCTGGTTAGAAAGAGGAATTCAATGTTGTTTTGCTGTTATTGTTGTTTGTCTGGTTTTAGTAATCCAACCTCAAGAAAGAAAATTTAAAAAAAAAGAAAAATGAGGTGGGTAGGTGTTCAGTAATTAAAAGGAGAAAGGAGAAGGCAGTATACAAAGCAGCCTGGGTGAAGGGGGTTGTACACGTGTAGGGACATGACCTGGAGACAGCCAAAAAGTGCTGTGTAGGCCTGAAATCAGACAAGATAAAGCAAAAGTTGACCTAAGTCTAGACTAATTCCTAGGGTAGAAGCCAATTTACTGATATGAAAGGGGTGGAGATGATGGCTTGAATGGAGATGAGTAGAAAATGCTCAGTTGAATGGCTAAGAAGACAGCTATGAAGGACTATATCTGGGAAAGATAAGACCCATAAGAATCAGAAGTTAATAAGAAGGCTATGGAAATATAAAACCTTATAACAGAAGAAAAAGACTACTTGGTGGAAGAGAATAATTTAAAAAATAGAATATAAGTAATATTTATCATGTTATACTACAGACTTCCTGGTCAGATGAAAGATATGGATGCTGCTTTTCTTATTCAGATGTCTATACTTCCTCAAATAGAGGTTTTTAAAAACCATCCTCAAGTTTAAGGTATGCCTTTGGTCATAAAGCTGTAGTTTACTAATTCCCTGATGATATGTCCGTTTTACTGAATCAGGGGAGACAACATTAATTCAAAGCAAAATGTTTTTCATTAAAACAGAACAGGAAGGCAAATAGCAAGGAAAATAATCCCATATATGAAGGGCTCCTTTTCCCCTATAAGTTTCCAAGTCGTAAATGGGAAGGTGGACACAGAGAATGTGTAAGACAAATAACACATGTAGTGCCCAAAATCTCATCATCCAGGGGTGAGTCCTAGCTGGACTGCTGCTTCCTGCTTTACTGCTGAGCTCTTTGTGCCATCTGCCTGTGAACTAGTGAAGTTATCTGCTGCACTGGCGTTCCTATTTTAATGCCACCTGCTGGATCTTCACTATATTTGAGCTTCTGGTTTCATCTAGTTCTTTTCTGAGTTTCTGCTAATAGTCTCTCTTTCTCTCTGTCTCTTCTCTCTTATATACATACACACATATACATACATGTATGTATATGTGTGCATATGTGTGTATGTATATGGATTGGACACATAAACCACAAGAGGTTGGCTATAAACACACAGTTGCTCTAGAAGTTGGAAGAGGGGGAGACACATAATAAAGTCTATGCCTACAGCCTCCACCATCTCTTACTCAACCTAGGGTATACCAGATCTCTTCCATGCCAGTACTGAGGGACTTTTCTAACCACTGGACAAAAAAGAATCTGGTGGAAAAAAACCCTTCAATAAATAAAACATATAATTTTGTTTGGGAGGATACTTGGACAATTCCACGGGGAAATTTTACCTCTGTACTAACCATAGAAACCCAATGTGAATTGAGAACTATCAAGTATATGGATTGCTAAGGAAAACTCTTTGCTTAGTACAAACATGATAGCCATCTATCTATCATCTATCAATCTATCTATGTATCTATCTATAGCTATGCAGTTTCTCTGCAGCTGAATTTTGACATCTATTTAAGGAATATTTCAGTGCTTTTGTGAGTTATATCCAGAATTGTACCCAATTAGCACATTGAAACATTCAACCAATTAAAACAAATAAACAAAATCCCCATAGTTCAAGGCTGTTTTGCTAACTTCAGTTATTTGGATTGAAGGAGAAAATTCTTTTTATCTCTCCTTACTTACTGTGGCTACTGCCACTTGAAAAAAAGATTTCCCTGGAGTTTTACTTTAACTAGATTGGAGCTGACAATATTTGTCCTGCAGTCTTGTAGTTGTACCCTCAGTTTCCATGTATGTAAAGGGAAAATAACATCTACCATCATAAAGTTGTTACATCAAATGAGACTATATGTGTGTGTATGTATATATAATATATATATATATATATACTTTTACAAACGTTAAAACATTTTATAAATATGAGCATTAACAGTATTTTTATTATGTTGCTATTATTTATAAAGTTTTTAAAGGTGAGAACTCATATATAGTTCTTCCTTACACAAATACCAAAACCAGCATGAAAGTAATATGTCATAGTAATGGAGGACTTAACTTATCCAGATAATGTGCTAAAATTCTTTCTTTGCTTAAAATAGAGTAGCCAATAAATTCCTGACTTCTAGCAATTGTCTTTTAGAAAGTAAAAGAAACAATGAAAAATACTTCCACTTTGAAATTAATTGTGACAAACGAGGAAATAAAACCACAACTGTTGTGTAATCCAAGTTTCTTACCAGTGTGTCAAATTTTAGAACTGAATACTCGTATCTCTAGCAGGTAGAAGGAATTGAGCTTAGTATATAGGTCAGCAAAAATAATTAGTAAAACTGGAAAGCTAGCAGAGACTGTACTACTTTATGCAGCAGCAGCACTCAGGCGGTCTTCTCTTCAGTTCTGCCTCCTCAGATTCCTCAGCACTGTACAATTTCCTGGGCTCTTCATCTACAACATTTCTGGTCTAGTCACACAAGGTCTTTCTCCTCACTGAATTTCTCTAAAAATTTTATTGATTAGACGGCACCTTTTGTGTTACTTGCCCTAGGTAACATTTTGTGGCGCTTGCCCCGGGTGTCAGAATTTCAAGTTACGGCTCTGCAGCAAAGAATGTACTGGAGCAGTAAAAATGATTGCAGTTTAGATGATAGTGACTAAATCATCCTGATGT
This sequence comes from Trichosurus vulpecula, assembly GCF_011100635.1. NCBI lineage: Eukaryota > Metazoa > Chordata > Mammalia > Diprotodontia > Phalangeridae > Trichosurus > Trichosurus vulpecula. Next base: position 262,444,695 of record NC_050580.1, on the reverse strand, counting down.
TTGTGACCATCAGGAAAAGGAATTCTGGGCACAGAATGTTGCATATACTTTAGGAAAACATTTCAAAAGTTCAATAAATAAGATGGATACGATCCTATAGCCTAGGAAATAATAGGAAAAAGACTAATGAAGGCTTTCAAAAAGGAAACTCTAAGAACACATCACAAAAATGAATTGTAAATGGAGCTAAGGCAACGGGTAAGTGCCAAGCACTTCACTATAAACTCAGATCTAGAAAAGAGAAGCGAAGGATCGCGCAGCCGATGAGGAACAAAAACAGAGAAGAAGAGCCGCTTGGGACTGATGGTGAAAGAATAGGGAAGCCGGAAAAAACAAATACAAGGACAACAAGAGTTTTTAAAGGTATGTTCAGAAAAATAAAAACAAGGAAAAAGCAGAATAATTACTTGGGAAAGCTGGTGAAATTGTAGCGGAGCAACAAAATTATTTTACTTTCATCTTCTCTACCAAGATAAAAAAAAGTTTCAAACTAGCGAGGATAAAAGAGCCATTATCAAACTGAATTTACACACTAGGATAGATAAGGGAAAGTAAGGGAATACCTAGATTCCATAAATTCCAGTCCTGTTCCAGGGGAATTATGTCCTTGTAACAACAATGCTACTTGCAGCTACCGTGTCTATATAAGACCAATAACACCAGCGCACAGGAGGGCTGCCGGCACAGGTTCTTTGATCCGCTTTTCTAAGGAAAGCAACTTTAAGGGGTTAACAATCTTACTTTAATTAAGCATACATATGTCATTCACTTAGTTCAGGGGGAAAAGTCAGCACCCTGAGCTTCAGAGCAAATACAAACAAAAATTCCAAACAGAAAATGTAAACAGAACAAATAACACAAATCAACAGGCTTCTAGCTGTCTGACCAAAGCTACACATACATAGTTACCAGAGAGAGAGGCAGCAACATCTGGGTTTTCAAAGCCAAGGGGGCTCCTTAGTGGTTACCCAGACTTTCCCCACCAACACTTTTCCAGTGAGTGAGCCCAAAACAAAGTGCTAAGCTCAGAGTATATATACACATCTTCAGGGTCAGAGCATTTCACACCTCCTGAGGATTTCACACCCCTGCTGGCCTAAGTAGCAACAGGTTGCGGCCCTTTCTACAAACAAAGGCAAGACTCAATCGTTTGATTGCCCCAGTGCCGAGAAGCGCTCCAAAACAAAAGACAACGAAAAGTCCCACTTAGCTTGTCCTTTATAGTATGATTGCTGAACCAGCATAAGTAATCTCTGAAAGATCATGGAGAATGGGAAAGTTTACATAGGTAAAAGTTCCCCTGATTTTCAAGGTGGGAGTGAGAGGTGATTAAGAAAAGATAAATTGATTCCCTGACATTGTTGCAACAATTCAGCTAGCAGCTGTTGTGGGGGTGAAAGACCAACACAAGCCCAACAGCAAGAATGCTGCCAGCGCAGGTTCTTTTGATCTGCTTTACTAAGGAAAGTAGCATTAAGGGGTTCACAATCTTATCTCAATCCAACTTCCAAATATCATTCACTTAGTTCAGAGGGAAAATCCAGCACCCTGAACTTCAGAGCAAATACAAACAAATTACAAACATACATTATAAACAGTCCAGATACAATTCATAGTTACCAAGAAGGCATCAAAATCTGGGTTCACAAGCTGGAGGGCTCTTAACTACAGCTGCCCAGAGTCTCCACATCAACAGTCCTCCAAGAGTGAGAGCCCCCCACAAATAGCTCTGTTCTCTCTTTTTATGCACTCTTTAGCCATCATCAAACATCATCTGAGAGACCAGAACTTAGGCTCCTACTATTGGCTGTGGTCTTAGTAACTTCCGTGAGGACCCTGAGGGCTTAGCACCTCCTAGGTAGGGGTTTGGGCCTGGGGCTTTGTACCTAGTGAGGGTCAATCAAAGACACTTAAATTAATTTATCATTCCAAAACAGTAAAAAAAAAAGTCCCAACTTAATTGATAGGACAGACATTTAATTTTTTAACATGTTATTAATGACTCTTTCAAATTTGCAAGTGTAAACAGCATAAACCACTAGAAGGCAGCATGGGGTCTCAAGGAACAAATTGTGCCAAACCTTATTCTATTTTTAATTGGGATTAAACTATATACCTTTAATTCTCTTTTGGTCCTTGAATGAGTTCCTTCTGGATTGGACACATAAACCATGAGAGGTCGGCTATTAACATACAGT